>NW_007245626.1:68291-84112 GCF_000164805.1 Carlito syrichta
CGGCCGGGTGACGTAGCCCCGCGCCCGGCCCCGCCCCATCCCATCCCGCCCCCCCCCCCCCCGCCCCGCCCCTCCGTCCGCGCCGCGCGGCCTCTCGGGGCGCTGGCGCAGCGATGGCGGAGGCCGTGGAGCGTACCGACGAGCTGGTCCGCGAATACCTGCTCTTCCGCGGCTTCACGCACACGTTGCGGCAGCTGGACGCCGAGATCAAGGCGGACAAGGAGAAGGGGTTCCGGGTGAGCGGCCGGCGGGCGCGGCGCTGGCGGAGGTGGCCCGAGGAGCCGGGGAGCGGGTTTTCCCCAGCACCGCCCTCGGGTGGGAGCGGCGCTGTCACTCGCGCGGGCGGGACCGGAGACAGCCGCGCGCCGCTTCGCGGGCCAGATGAGGAACTGAGGCCCTCGGACGGACGTGATTCGTCTGGAGTTGCCCTGCAAGTCAGGCGCGTCGCCGAGGCTGGAGCCCAGATGCCCCCACTCCTGGTCCAGGGCTCTGTTCTCCACCCCAGCCTTCCAGCCTCCTTGCAGGCCAGTCCTCGGCCAGGATGGCGAGGAGGTCTTAGAGGCCGAAGTTAGGTAGTTGGTTGAGCTTGGGTAACATACATTGAAGGGTTGGCTTCCGATGGCAGTGAGAGCAAAGGGGTCTGCAGGCCGTAACGTTAGCTAGGTTCGAGTATCTGCGGCGTTTGTTTGAAACGGACTTGCCACGAACTCATTGGCAATTTTGTTTCTGCAGTTGAGGAAGACCTCGTTGCACGTTTTACAACACAAACTTCCCTTGCGCTGACATGATTTTCTCTTTAAAGGTGTTGGGTTTGTATGTTTATGCTGACTTCAATGAGAAAGGCAGTGAGCTAGTAGCAAGAGCACTGGAGAGGAGTTAGATCTGGTTTCTTGTCAAAGTTAGTGGCTACTTAGTGGCAAAAGCGAATCGTTTATCTTCTCTGGCTTCAGTGGCCTGATCCGTAATATAGGGGGGTTGGATTGTTATTGGTATCCAAACCCTTTTCCAAATTGTGAACTCTGGTGTAATTGCTCCTTATAAGGAGGCGACTTATTTGGCTGACATTCTGAGCAGCTACCAGGGCTTTGGTGGAACTTTGATGATGTGGAAGGAGTCAGTGCATCTCCTTGTGATCCTTGGAATCCTGGAATTGTGGAACTGGGAGGAGGCCCATGGAGACAGTCTTATACTCTGTGAGGCAACTGAGACCACAGTTGAAGTGACGTTGCAAAATGTGTCAAGTAAGTCAGAAGCAGATCCAAAACCTGAAGAATTATACCTGAAATTTCAGGTGAAGAATTACACCTGAAATTTCAAGAGGGTCAAACTACATATCTAACATCAGAAAATAACTTAAAAGCTGTTACATTAATATGGTTTGAAAATTTTATAGATTGCTAACTTTAAAAAAAGTATTTTAACATCCAGAAACCATGACAAAAGGAACCATGACCTCCTTGCCATCCTGGCCATAGAGAATTCCCTTCTGTTCTTTACCATCTACTGTATTATCTTTCTCTCAACAGGTGGACAAAATTGTGGACCAGCTGCAGCAGTTAATGCAGGTGTATGACTTGGCTGCCCTTCGGGATTATTGGAGCTACCTGGAGCGTCGACTCTTTAGCCGCTTGGAGGATATATATAGACCCACCATCAACAAGTTGAAAACCAGCCTGTTGCGCTTTTATCTAGTCTACACAATCCAGGTGCTTGTTGATTCAGGGGTTTTGTTTCCCTTGGTGGAAAGAGCTCTTTGATCCAGAAATAGCGTTTCTTTTAGCCCCGGAGGATTCTGTGCCTTACTATGGAAAAGAGTGGAACAATCATAGTGCAAGTTATTTTTGCCTGTTTTCCGACTCTTTTTTTTTTCTCATCATGATTTTTTTTTCCTTCTCATCAGTGGATCATCTGACTTGTCTTCCTCATTCCTATTTCCTCTCTTGTTTTAAGCATGTAAGCTTAAAACAGAGGTAGTGTTTTAAAGAATATAAGTAACTGAGTTAGTTTGAGTAGTAAAGATTATAGCTAACCTGCAGGAATAAGTCATTGAATTATTTGCACATAAAGTAGGGATTAATTTTTAGAATGGCATTTATCACTAGAACTTCAATTTAAACCAGCTTTGAAATACAAGGTCTTTGAGAAAAGAGTGATGATTTTCTTTATATTATGGAATTTGTAAATCCTGTTTTGCCTCTTACATGGCAAGACAAAGGCTGTCTGCTGTACAGTGATGAAGAATCTTACCTCTGAACTTCTGTCTTTTCCCTGTCCTTGCTACCTCCTTGTGTCTTATCAGACAAACAGAAATGACAAGGCTCAGGAGTTCTTTGCAAAACAGGCCACGGAACTCCAGAACCAGGCCGAGTGGAAAGATTGGTTTGTCTTGCCCTTCCTGCCATCACCAGACACCAACCCCACCTTTGCTACCTACTTTTCTCGACAGTGGGCTGACACCTTTATTGTGTCCCTGCACAACTTCCTGAGCGTCCTGTTTCAGTGCATGCATATCCTTTCAGCTGCCTGGGGCTCTGGGCCCAGCCAGAAGCATCTTTAGACCTCACCTTCAGATCATCCTCAGACCGTGTGATCAGTAACTGGCTGTTCAGGATACAGCCATTTCTTCTACAAAATGCCCAAGGATCATTGAGAGGGACCACAGAAGGAGGCTGGACAAATTGTGATTGCTTTTGTCAGTAGGCCAGGGATTCATAAACCTCAGTTCTAACACTGTGCTGCTGAAGTAATAGCTGACTGGCATGGGTGGGGATGGCGGCAGCAGCTGGGTGCTAATACTAAAGTCTGTAGGCAGGCACAGAGGCTGGAAGGCAGCAGCTTTGTGGAGCATCCAGGCAGTCTCAAAAGTACCCTCTCTTATGCATGAAATTGTATCATCAGGGATGTCACTTGTTTTTGCTGGGATTAGGCAGTAGATGAGAATACTTCTTGGGTTGGAACTTGCTGCATGCATTGGTGTTTGGGTTACTGTCTCTAATAGTAATCTCAGTGTTCCTCAAGTTGCCAGAAAACAAAGTAGGTTTAAGAATATATATGTGGCTATTTGAGAGACAGAATAATGAGGATGTAGGTAAATAATTTAAAGCCTACCAGAATGTACAAAAATACACATTTTTGTCTTGGAAAATCTGAGATCCTGGGGTATATGCTGTTCATGCTCTCCAGACTGGAAATCTAGGGGAAGAGAAGGGAGTCTGGTTTGGATGGGGCTGCCTGGCACTGATAAATTTGGGCATTAAGAGGTGTTTTAGTTCCACGGGAGGTTGCTTTTAGCTGAATGTCTGTACTGACCTTCCTAAAGCTTAGACTCATAAGAACACTTTCTGATGGAAATGGGAAAGGCTCCTTTCCCGCCTTTGCTCTTTCTGTGTTGCGGACGGGTGTGAATTCTGCCCTTGCCAGAGCTGCCTTTTTTCTCCCCTTTGTTGCCTCTCTTTATCCCGAGGACTTTCCAGTGAAATTAGCAGTGTGGTTATGGCATGACCATGTCAGGAAAATTGAAACTCACTCGAGAGATTTTCAATGCCCCTCAAACTAGGTCATGTACATGTAAGCTTCAGTTGGCTTCCCCAGTATTGAGACCCCCATCTGCTGTTTTCTCCTCCTGACTGAAGCTGTCTGAGGCAGTGGGAAAGACCAAAACCCTAAGCTAGAATGTGGATGTTCTTAGAGTGGTGTGTAGCCATACAATCTGCAGAAAGCTTTTTCTTCTCAGTCTCAACCTTTGCCGGAGAGAGGTTCAGTCTGGGGAGGGGAAACCAAGAGGCTGATTTTTCTGCCTCACTGGCCATGTGTTTATGGAGCCACGGACCTCCAGGGCTGCTTTTAGCTGAATGTTTGTATTGACCTCCCTAAAGTTTAGACTGGCTATGAAGCCAGCTGGGGACTAGGGCTTTACTACTGGTATTTTGGGGAAAATATTCAGGTTTGGATTTATGTTTTCTCTGTGGGCTGGCCAGGCAGATGGTCATGTGTCTGTGAGTATGTCTAAATCAGGCTAGACCTAGAGTAACAGACCAGGAGACAAGAGAAAGACTATTTCATAAAGCTGGTAAGACCCCACAGCACCAGTCCTGTACTCTGTTCTCTGTGTCTCATGTGTTTTCATGTGTTCTGCTGTTGTGTCAAGAGTTTGGGAAGGACTTTTACATGTTTTGCAGGCAGGCTTGTTCTTTAACTTTGTGCACCAGTGCCTGTGATCCTGAACTTTGATGCAGAGTGTCAGAGGACCAACCAGGTTCAAGAAGAAAATGAAATTCTGCGTCAGAAGGTTTGTTCTGAACAGGCTTGCTTCTGGGGAGGTACTTCTGTTTTTGTGTGTGAAATTAGGTAGTGGAAGTGGAGGGTTGATTAAATATAGGAAAACCAAACTATTCTTGGCTTAAAATAAGTCACCAGAATATCAGTATTGGTGATTTGGAGACTCTAATATCTCTGAAAACTAGAGGCAAGATTCACATTTTAAGTCACATGTATAGCATAAACAATATAGTAAAAGTAATGAACTTTTAAGGAGAAAAATATTGTATGTATCCATGCCACCTTACAACTAACCTGTTTTCATATGTCTACTTTATCTTCCCAGGCTTTTTCTACCTACAGCCATGTATATATTGTTTACAGCCCAGCTATAATTTAATTCTTCCTATTCAGCTATGTTTCTCTAGTTCGATAAAAATGATAGAGCCAGGGGACCCACATTTTCCTTTACATTTTGTGTAAGGAGCATTTCTCTGTCCTGAAATTAAGAGTTCTGTAAGTGATATTTTCAGGAAAAGAAAGATTATAAGCTATTTAGGATTTTAGGGTTTTGGATTCTTGAGTTTTGAAAGGGTGTGTTTGTATATGTAATTTTCTTTAGGCAAATGGCTAAAAATGTTATAAATTATTAAATATTTTCCATGAGAATTCTAAAACCTGATTTTGTAGATTTCAAAGATCAAAGCAGGATTGGGTGACTCTATTTTTCTTAGAGAATTCAGGAAGAAGCAAGTCAAATTAAAAAAAAAAGAAAAAAAGGCCGGGCTTGGTGTCTCAACCTGTAATTCCAGCACTTTAGGAGGCCAAGGCGAGTGGTTTGCCTGAGCCCGTGGGTTTGAGACCAGCCTGGGTAACTTGGCGAGACCTCATCTGTATAATAAATCAAAAATTAGCCGGGTGTGGCAGTGCACCTGTAGTTCCAGCTACTTGGAAGGCTGAGGGGGAAGGATTGCCTGAGCCCAGCAAGTTGACACTGGGGTGGCTGTGAGTGTTCCATGGCACTCCAGCCTGGGTAACAGAGTGAGACTCCAACTCAACAAAACAAAACAAACAGTTCAAAAAAAGTAGGTTTTTGAATTTCTGATGGTTTTTGGTTTTTCTCACTTTTGCATTTTTCCAAACCACAATGAACAGAGAGTGAGATGAGCTCTTTGAGGCTGGGGCAAGTGGCACTCTGAACTACTGAGTTTGGGTTCAGATATGATGTGTCTAGAAGTCTTCCTCAGTATGGGGAAGGTTAGGTGAGATCACCGGCTAACTCAGCCCCACTCCTTCATAGCTTTTTGCATTGCAAGCTGAAATTCACCGACTGAAGAAAGAGGAGCAACAGCCAGAAGAGGAAGAGGCCTTGGTCCAACACAAATTGCCTCCCTATGTTTCCAGTATGGACCGCCTGGGGGACTCAGAACTGTGAGTATATTCAGTGACCTCTGTGTTCCTCCTTTGTCCTTTGTGCTCTCAGCCCAGGGTTTCTTCTGACCCTACCTTGCCCTGGCCCCCTGTGCCTGCCAAAGAACTCCTGGGCACACACTCCTCTTGCTTCAGACCTTTATGAGTAAAGTCTCCATGGCCTGTAAGTCCTCTAGGAGTTGTTCTCAACCTCTGAGCCTCTGACTCTGCCCAGAGCTGCAGGGGAGTTGGGGGTAGAACTGCACAGTCAGGGATTTGTACATCCAGATGTGCATAGCCTGGATAAATAAAGCACAACCACTATTTCGAAGTCTTTTTTTTTAGTCTGGAAAATACAGTTTATTTAGGAAGAAAATTAGAGTGAGAAAGAGAGGAGAGTCCCCTCCTCAAGATTCAAAGATGTAATTTAAACTTTTTTAGTGGCTACATTTAAAAAAGTAAAACAAAACAAGTGAAGTTAATTTTAATGCTATATTTTATTAGCCCAGTGTATTCAAAATGTCATTTAAACATGGAATGAATGCAAACAAATATCAATGAACTATTTTATACTTTTTTTCTTACTAAGCCTTTGAATTCCAGTGTGTATTTTGTACCTCCATCACATTTCAGTTTGGACTGACCACATTTCATGTGCCTAGTAGCATATGTGGCCAGTGGCTATTGGACAAGACAGCTCTGAACTTTACTATAGTCCACAAACAAGAGCTGCGGACTTCACCATTGTAACAGATAAGCTGTTGGCTCCCTTTGTACAGGAAATGGTACCAAGGATAATGCCACCTTAAAGCCCAGGCTCCTGGACTTGACTGAGGCCCAGTCACTAGCATATCATCCAATGCCCAGGAGATCTGTGTTCCTGGTTTTTCCACGTTCTGCTCCAGTCCTGTGACTCTGTGGTATGTCTTCTTGACCAGAGCCATGGTGTGCAGCCAGAGGAACACCTCCCTCTCCCATTCACCTCGCGTGGGCTTCCTGTCCTTGCTACTGCCTCAGAGTAAGAAGAGCCCCTCAAGATTGTCACCTGCCCAGGGTCCCTCTCAGGCTCAGAGCTCGGCCAAGAAAGAGTCCTTCAGCAGTCAGGTAACCATGAGTCCTGCCTTTCTAACTCTTGTCAAGAAGCCCCTGACATCTGACTGTGCTTTCAGACCTCCTTGTCAATTGTAGACTCGCTTTCCCTCCCTTTAGGACTGATTATGTTGGTGAAATCCTAAATTCCCATCTCATTCCCTTTCTTCTCCCTCCCCTGCCTTTCCCCTCACAAAATGATAGCTCTGTAGGGTGAGAATATAGGTAAAGCCATAGTGGAGGAACAAAGAGGAAAATCCACCTAATGCATCCCATCCACCATAACCCATCCTCACCTGTGGCTGGAACTGCAGGCATTGTGACGGTCGAGACAGTTGGCTGGCACATGCGTACTGATCAAGGACAGTGCAAGAACTCAGACATAGGTCTCCTGGTCCAAGTGACTGCTCTCTGCCCCCAAACACGCACTTATGTGTCAGCTCTCAAAAGTCTGTGGCAGCACTCCCTAGGTGAAGTAGTGGATAGCTGATGATGACAGAAGTAGGCTTTCAAGAGTTCCTCCCCTTTTCTCAGTAATTTCCTGTGAACTCATGAAGGCTTATGTGTTTTGGTGGCTCAAGCGTGCGTTCAGGCAGTTCTGGAATTCTGAATTTTGGGGATATAAAGTAGTGTTTGGCTAAAGAGTCAATTAAGTTACCTCTGAATCCATGTATTTTGCCACAGGCTGAAATTTGCTGATTTTGCAAAGAATTTTCACTTTTTATAGAAGATTGCAAGATAATTTCTTTGCTATCAGCTTATGTCCAAAACAGCCAATGGTCCCACTAAATAGTTTTCCTAGCAGAGATTGTTGGAATTCGTTGCTTTCAGAAATGAATGCCGGAGTGAAAGTTTAACCGACTCAGAGTTATACTTTATTGCTTGGATGAGGCACTTTCTCTTTTAGTGTATTTTTATTAGTTACAGATAAAGTAAGTCGTCATAGTCAGTGCCTTCCTCTTCTACCACTCTTGCTGTGAGACCAGTTTCAAGTGATGCTGTAGCTTGGGGCTACTTGTACCCAGGGAGGCAAGGTCTGCCCCCAGGCTACCATTGGAATGCAGCCCTTGGGCTTCATATTGTTGAGCAGAACACTGGATCAGATAGAGCATGGGCTTTGGAGTCAGGCAACTTCACTGATAGCCCTGGCTCCTCATTTTGTGTTTGGTGCTCAGATTGCTTAAACTCGCCCCAATTTGCTTGGGATAATAATAATAGTACATACTTTCCAGGGGAGGATTAGTTGAACTGATAGAAAAGAGCCCTTGTTATATGTAGCATCTGGCAGATGATCAGCACTCAGTAAATTTTAGTAATAGAAGTTGTATTCCTGTAGGTACTGGCCTACTTGGGTATTTGAGTCAGTTCTGAGGCCTAAACTGCCATTAATACAAAATGACTATAATCTTAGCATCCCTGAGAGATGAAGCAGTTAAAAACCAATCAGTCATGGTTACTCCTGTGAATTTTTTTTGATCATTCTAATTTTTAAAATTAGAATTCTAGTTCTGTGGAATGTGACCATGTAAGCTGTATTGTTTATACTTTCCAGATGTCTTTCACTGTGCAACTTTTTATAAGTTTAATAGATGATGTATGGAGTGTTGAGTCCCTTGGAATAGCTTGAAATTATGAAATTCAGTTTCATTAACTTACAGTGAAAGAAAACAGAGACAACTTGTTTGGGGATAAGCCTGCAGCCATACTCTTTCTGTGGTCAGGAACTGTGTGTCACGGGTGAAGTTGAAATGGAATTGGAAATTTTTTGTGCAAGTTTACACCCAAGAGATGAGGGTAAGAATGTATAATTGCAGCAAAACATTCCTTATCTTGCCTCTAAAAGATAATAGAACAAAGGTTGGGTCCTGGTATGGTGAGCAAAGTTTCCAGTTCCTGAATGGAGACCACAAATATCTACAATTGGAAAAACCCAGTGTTCAAGTCACTTGTTTTTTTAATTGACGGTAGATTATTTAGATTCAGCAGTGATATCTCAGTTCTCAAAATCACAGAATTAAAGAGTTAGAGGGAAACTTAAAGGTCATCAGGCCCACCATCCTGAGTATAAAAGAACACGTCTCAGTTGATTGCCTCCTGTGACACAGAGCTCACTGCTTGTCGAAGTGGGAGTGTGTGCATGTTTAGAAAGCAGTTAGTAGAAAATTATTTATGACTTTTACTCATTGATCTTAGCTTTTCCCTCTGGAGCTACATAGAGTAAGTCTCCTTGGATAGGGTAATCCTTACTATCTTTTCCATGCCAAACACTCTTTACCCCCGGCCCCTCAACTGTTTGCTCCTATGGCATGATTTCTAGACCCTTGCATCCTGGGCTTCTTCTCTGAGGGGGCATTCTAATGTTTCAGTCCCTCTGTTGGAGTTGATGCCCAAATTTGAGTATACACTTCTAGATCCTGTCTCACTAATACCAAATGCAGTATGTGGTAGGATCACTTTCTATAATTTTGATAATATACTGCTCTGAACTCAATGTACTGTGACACTGGTTTTAAAATAGGCCACATTGTTTTGACAGTGCATATTTAGCATACAGTCTTTTTTTTTTCACTATGACCACACTAGAGCCCTTGTTTCTTTTGTACTGTTAAGGAATAAGCACACACAAAAATTACCGTATTTTATTATTAAATTAACAATAAGTAAAGTGGCTGGGCTTGGTGGCTCAGCCTGTAATCCCAGCACTTTTGGAGGCCGAGGTGAGCGGATTGCCTAAGCCCGCAGGTTTGAGACCAGTCCAGGCAACTTGGCGAGACCTCGTCTCTTCAATAAATCAAAAATTGGCCGGGTGTGGTAGCACACGCCTATAGTTCCAGCTACTTGGAAGACTGAGGTGGAAGGATTTTCAGAGTCCAGCAGGTTGACACTGGGGTGGCCGTGAGTGTGCCACTGCACTCCAGCCTGGGCAACAGAGTGAGACTCCAACTAAAAAAAACCCCAAAAAACAACTATGTAAAATGATGAGACTTTCTTATTTTAAATATTATTTATTTAGAGGATCCTGAATTTCATTCACATCAGCATTTTGCTTGCTTGTGATTGGTTGCTGTACTTGTTGTCATTATTCCTGACATGACAATAGCATCATTCTTGCAAAATAGATGGCAGTGCACAATTTTTAGGCTTTCAATATTTGTCTAGAGGAAAATTTTTTTGTAATGGAGGTAACTGCAAAACCATAATTTCCAAGCTTTTTTGAGATCTCTAATTAGAATAGCCAGGGAAGACACATTGAGAACAGGCTGGCCTGTGTTGCTGTTGGCTCTCACGGCCTGCAGTATGTACTTTATCCTTCCTCCCAGCAATAATTCTGTTACTTCACACCCACTTGGTAAGCCATCGGACTGCAAGTGGAAATTACCTTATTGTAGAGATAACATTTAATTGACTATAATGTAAAGAAAGCAAAGTGTCGGTAAACTTCTGTACTTATAACTCTTATTAATATCAAATTACCTGTCAGTGGTTGAGACTTTGTCAGTAACAACTGCTGCTCTAGTGGCTGTTGCAGTGGACCTTGACGGGATGGGGAAGAGTCTGTCTTTTGTTCAATCATTTCTGTGTTGTGAGAACCTGTTTCCTGGGTGGTTTTGTTTTGCTTCAGGTGAGACCAAATGACTGGAACTTGTTTCCTGTCCTGTCCTATTTGATGACTGCCTGACAAGCTCTGTGAGGCTTTGAAATCCCTCCTGATCTACTTAGGCCCCTGGAAATTATTTCTTATGTCTCCAGAGTGAGAAATAAGAAGGTCAAATGACAAGACATAGGTTATAATATCTCTTCTGAACTATAAGAGTTAGGTAGATTCTAAAATAATATAATTTAGATCATTGGATTGTTATGTTATATGAAGGAGGACCCTCCCTGCCAAAAAAAAAACCCAGAATTATATTTTGGAGGGCAAGCCCTTTGTAGTACAGACTTCCTCCACTAGATGAATGTTCTAGGAGCCCATTGGCATCAGTATACCAGCTAGCATTGTTGTGAGAGGCTATGTTTGGCTTCAGTGAGTTTTCTTTAGAGATTCTTTCAATGCATTTGCCCATTTCATGATGGGTGATTTACGAGCCACTAGTCCACACTGCTCTGAGTGTTCAGCAGTTTTTGACCAAAAGCTTAATAACCCCTGTGCCTCACCCTCCCTATTCACCAGATCTCATCCTGATTTTTTTTTTTATTTCCTTGGATAGAAAAGTTCCCAAAGGGAAATACTTTACCACTGTGGAAGAGGTGAAACAAAAAACTGACAGAAGCACTAAAAGACATCAAAATTGATGAGTTCAAAAACTGTTTTGAGTAGTGGGAAAAGCATCTTGATCGGTGCATTGTATCACACAGCGAGTACTTCGAAGTTGATTGAAATTTAAACATGGAGAAAAAAATTCACAATTTAAAATCAGTAAATTCTGGGGGTTTTTTGGGTTCCCCCCTCATATAAAGCCAACAGTTTAGATTTTTATGAGGTTTTCCCTTAAAACAAAATAAAACTTCTAGTTAATAGTTACATCACAGTAAACATTTACTTAAGTTATATATACATTTGAAGCTAGACACAAATTGACCTTAACCAACTTATTAAGGAATTTTGTGAACAGCAATATTCATCACATTATTATTTTTTGTTATTAGTGACTTAGATACAGTTTAAGGAGAAGCTGAAACACTTTAAGCAGGATCTGATAGGTCATGCTTAAGTTCATTCTTTCTACCTTATTGTTTTAAAAGCAGTTTTCTTAATTAGTACTGGATATCGTTGTTGCCATCTTGACCTGTGAGGAAAATGTTGTCTTTGTGTTGTTTAATTTTTTTTTTGAGTTGGAGTCTCACTCTGTCACCCAGGCTGGAGTGCAGTGGTACACTCCTGGTGACCACAGCCTTGACCTGCTGGGCTCAGGTGATCCTTCACCTCACCCTTCCTAGTAGCTGGAACTACAGGCATGCGCTGCTATGCCCAGCTAATTTTTTGATTTACTGTAGAGTGGAGGTCTCACCAAGTTATCTGGGCTGGTCTCGATCCTGTGGGCTCAGGTAGTCCTCTCTCCTCAGCCTCCCAAAGTGCTAGGATTACAGGCTTGAGCCACTGCACCCGGCCGTCTTTGTATTTCTTAATGTCATATTTTCTGCTCTTGCTAGGTAAGCATTACAAGTGGCTTTTGAGTTAGCTAAAGGAATTTGAAGTCTCCTCATTCCATCAATATGGGCCAGTTGAGTTGAGTAATCTTTTTTTTTTTTTTAAGTTGGAGTCTCACTCTGTCACCCAGACTGGAGTGCAGTGGCTGCTTCCGGCCACCGCAGCCTCGACCTGCTGGGCTCTGGCAATCCTTCCGCCTCAGCCTTCTGAGTAGCCGGAATTACAGGCGCGCACTACCACGCCTGGCTGATTTTTGGTTTATTGTAGAGATGAGGTTTTGCCAAGTTGCCCAGGCGGGTCTCAAACCTGTGGGCTCAGGCAGTCCACTCATCTCAGCCTCCCAAGGTGCGGGATTACAGGCTGAGCCACCGAGCCCAGCTGAGTTGAGTAATCTTAGCACCAAGTGTGAAAAAGGATAAAACACCATTTATCAGGTGGAGGGTGAGAGTAAGGCAAGCAGAGGCCCAAAAAGTGCCTGTCTCTCTCTGTAGCGTTTCCCACCTTTGGTCCCAGGGCAGTCCACCCTTATGCATGTAGCAGGCACAAGATATGGTGGAAGTGGCCCCCCTGGACTGTTTATGTGGCTGTTCAGTGTCTACATTTTCAGTGACTTGTTCTTACGGGGATTTCAGAGTGTCGTTTGAAGAAGCAGGACGTGACTCAACTGCCCACCGCCTCCCCAGACCTGGCCTTGACAGCGCTCCCAACTGGAATAGGCAAGCTCCTGAGGAGTGGACCCTTACATCTCACTGGATTTTGTCCTCCCAGAACCTGCACACAATTGTTATTGATACACTTCTGATACTTGGAATTAAAATGTTTGTGGCTGATCAGCACAGGTTTACCATTTTTGCTTTCTTCATGGAAGTACTTGGAGTGTGTTCTTTGAACAGTGTAGCATTTGCCTTCTGTTCTCTCTGTCTTGAGGGGAACTATTATGAAAATATATAGGAAATTCTCCATGTAAGAAGATAGAAGGGAATAAAGCAACAAGTCAAGCAGTTCTGCTTTCTTTTATTATGGGTCAATGCTATACAAGTTAGCCAGATAACGAGCTTGTTCCTTTTATTATGAGTCAGTGCTATACAAGCTAGCCAGATAACGAGCTTGTTCCTTGGCTTCATACAGAGTCCTTATTGTTGTCTTTAACTTGTCATCATTAGGGCTTCTGCTCCATTTTTGCTTTAGCTTTTCTAGCATTTTCTGATAGGTTTACATTGTTCTTTATGACTTGAACTTACCATTCATTCCTTTAAATGTTTTCCTTCTTTCTTATTGTGGCATAAAATGGCCAGTATTTTATGCTTCAGAATCTGTTATCCCTCACACATGAACAAATTTCCTTTTAGATCTTTTCTTCTATCTAGATGTTTTTAGGTATGTTCCTAAAAGTTAGAGTGTGTGTCTGACTGTTTCAGGATTCCCTTTTTGTCCTGCACCCTGATGGAGTCACTTTTCCTCAAGAATTTTTGTCTTGGGAACATAGCCAACCAGCTTTTCTTGTAAGTCAAAAATGAACCCAGTATGCAGAATTTCCTTATCCTTAATTTTCTGGGAGATGAAGTTTTCAACAAAGTAATTCATCAGGTGTTCTGTTTATAACAGAAGAAATCTCATGGAGTCAGGATCTTCCTTCCAGCTATTCGTTGCTGATGTAGCTTCATCCATCCATCCATCAGCTCAGCCATTCATGTATTAGTCTTTAATGAGTGCCCCACCTGTGCCAGGCAGGGTGCTGGGTGCTAGGGATGCAAAGAGTATAAGGTAGGGTCACTATGTGGAAGGGGCTCCCAGAAGGTCTCTGTACGTGCCTGTGTGCACATGTCATTGTGTAGCAAGTATACAGCTCTGCCAACATGTTTTACTTTTTCCAGCTCTTTATCCATACAGAAGGTATTGGCCACAGTTTTATGGATTTGTTTGAAAGGAATGACTTACATCACACTGTGACTTTATTCCCTTTTTCTCCTTATTTTTTAGCTTTTTATTTTTATATACTTTAAATCTTACAGAAAAATTCCAAGAATAGTATAAAGAATCCTTTTTCTCCCCTAATCCATTTGGGTTTTACCATTTCGCATTCTCATCAGGAATGTATGAGAATTTCTGGTTCCCCAAAGTTTCACCAGCAGAATCTGTAGTGCAGCTCTGAGCTTTTGCCAATGTGATGGGTGAGAAAGGGGATCTTAGTGCAGTTTACTTTGAAGATGAGCATCTTTTCACATGCTTAAAGCCCATTTTTATATATCTTTTGTAAATTCTGTTAACGTCTTTCCCTCTTTTTCTATGTAAATTTTGGTGTATTTCCTTCAATTTTTAAGTTTTTTATATATCAGAGATATTAAGCGTTTTTTCGAGATACTTGTTGCAAGCATTATTTCTCATTGTGTCCTTTATATTTTGACTTTTCCTGAGGTATTTTTTGGCCAAGTAAAAGTTTATTTTTTATGCAGCCAGATTTATTAGTCTCTTATTTTTACTGCAATTGAATTTTGAGTTATAGTTCACCTTCCTGTATAACCAGATTATTGAGGAATTTACCAGTGTTTTCATCTAGTACCTGCATTATTTCATTTTGTACATTTAGATATATATATGATTCATTTGTAGTTTATTCTCATGTATAATAATTAACAATGAGTTTAATTTGTTCTTTTTTTTTTTCAAATAGCCATCTGGTGTTCCCATGCCATTTATTAAAATTCTATCTTTGCTCCAGTAACTTGAAACTACCACCTTTAACATATACTAAATTACCATCTATAATTAGGTCTGTTTTAGACTTTCTGTTCCATTGATCTTTTTGTCTATTCATGCTCCAGTACCATGCTGTTTTAATTCTAGAGACTTTGTAGTATGTTTAAATATCTGGAAGGTTTAATCACTACCCCCCCCCCATAGCTCTTCTTTTTCAGTGTTGTTTTTTTTCCTAGCTATTTTTTTCTGTTTATTTTTTCTATATTAACTTTATCAATATTTTTATTGAGGACATTTTAAATTCACATTTTCGGGAGAACTGACATTTTGATGATGGTGTTTTATGCAGTCCAAGAAGCGATGCCTTTTCTTTGTTCCAGATTACATTCATGTCTTTTAGAGATGTTTTACACATTTATTTAAATAGATTTCACACATTTTTTGTTAACTTTAGTCCTAGATATTTTATATTTATTGTTGCTATTATAAGTAGGGCTTTCTCTTATATCCTATACCTGGTTATTATTTGTATATATGAAGTCTACTGATTTTGCGTTTCAGTTTTACATTTTTCTACCTTGTTGAGTTCTTTTGAATTAGTTTTAGCATTTATTCTCAAGGATTTTTCAGGTTATTGTCATGTCATCTGCAAAAAGATAGCTTTACTTCTTTTTCAAGTCTTCAGTCTCTTAATTGTTTCTTTTGTATAATACGACCAGTACAATGTTCCATAGTAAGGGGGACAGTGAGCATCTTACCTTATTCCTCAGCAGGGCTGCTTCAGATAAGTATGATGATGGCTTCAGGATTGGGAGAGCGGGGTAGTGTGTGTTATGCACACATACACAACCACACACATATGTATGTATGTGCAGATTTTAAAAATCATATTAAGGAAGTATTCATCCATTTCTGTTTTCTCACATCCTTTTAGTAGCAATTGAGCTGAGTATGGTCAAAGGTTTTCAGCATCTATGGAGATAATCATATGACTTCTCCTTAGATGTATTTATGTTGAATTATACTAGTAGATTTCCTTATTTTGAGCCATCGTTGCTTTCCTAGTATAAATGGCACTTGATCATGGTACATTATTTTCTTAATGTAGTGTTGGAGGGACTATTCAGTAGTATTTTACTTAGAAATTTTGGATTGATATTTGTATCAATATGTACCTGTGATTTCCTTTCTTTGTGCTGTCTTTTTTTTTTTTTTTTTT
>NW_007245626.1:84225-106243 GCF_000164805.1 Carlito syrichta
GGGTCTTGAACCCGCGGGCTCAGGCAATCCACTCACCTCAGCCTCCCAAAGGCGCGGGATTACAGGCTGAGCTACCGAGCCCGGCTCTTTGTGCTGTCTTTATCAGGTTTAGGTAAATGTCATACTTCACAAAAGATAATTTGAAAGTTTTTCTTCATTTCTATACTCTGAAATTATTATAACATTGGGAACATATGGTCTTTATAGGTGTGAAAGAATTCTCATGTGAAATCATCAGGGCCTGGTACTCCTTGGTGGGATAGTTTTTTGGAATAGCTTTCTCCCCCTTTCTTCCTCCTGTAAAAAATGATCTGTTTAACTTTTCTATCTCTATTGTGTTTACCTCGGAGACTTTTCATTTTATCTAGGTTTGCATAAAGGTCTGCAAAGCAGTCAACAACTATAGGCTATCAGGTGATTCTGATATGCTTTAAGGCTTGAGAACCACTGCCTGTTCTCTGTACATTGAATGTATATGCTCCTGAGACTAAATATTAGCAAGTTACTCTGTTGAGTATCCCAGGCTTAGCTCCTCCTGAGACCTCCTCTCTGTCATTTCTTTTGCTCTCATACATATCATTCACATAATCAGTTTGCAATATTATATGGGTTCCCCCCCCCCTTTTCTTCTTAAAAATCCAACTTAAAGATCTCTTGCTCAGGTTGATAAATCTGTCAAACCTACATAACAACTGTTCCAAGCTTATGAGACATTCTCACTTTTCAGGAGCCCACTATTCTGGAAAACTGCTATCAACCCAGGAAACCCATCTTCCTGCTCCTCAGTACATAGGTACATAGCTAGCTGTGAAGTTCTTGTAGCCACTTTTTGGATTCAGAAAACATGACCTCTGTTGCCAGTTCTTTCGCCTTTTCTATCCATACGTTAGAGCTTTTGGAGACATGTTTTGGAATTCCTTTGGGTCATTCCATGTGGGGAGGAATCAGTGGATTTGTGTCATGAGAGTTGGCATCACGGTCACATCCCGGGTTGTGAGGGATGCCATGGTTACCTCAGTACCTCTGGTATCCATATTCTGGACCACTTACTGCTTTTGGGCCGGTAAAATAAGTCTTCCACTTTCTAGTACTGTGAAACCTGTTCAGTGTTCCTTGGATTATGGGCCATTTCTCAAGAATGTCAGAAGCACTGGGAGAAGAGCTTTGTTTTGGTTATGTTATTTATCTCCAGGATTATGATATTTCTTCTTATCTCTCTATTTGGTGTCACTTTCTTCCATGTACCCCTATCATGGTATTACTTTATTAAGGTTGTTCAGAGCATGGGTTTTGCTATCACATCTGGGTGTGAATTCCTGCTCTGTCAGGTCCTAGCTGTGCAGAAGTAATTTAACCTCCCTAAGACTCAGTTTCCTTATGTGAAAATAATGTCTTCAACTTTAAGTTATTGTCTATAAAGTTTTTAGCATAGTGCCTTGCATATGGTGAACATTCAGTTGTGTGTGTGTGTGAGCGCGTGCATGTGTGCATGTGTGCACACGCGCACCATTATTGTTATCGTGGTTGATTTTCTTCTTATTTACTTTGTCTTGACTAAGAATCCTACTTCGCTTAAGATAAACCAGAATGCAGAGAAGCAAGTATTTTCTCTAGAAGAAACATCTGCTACAAGCTTTAGTTGATGTAGCTTGAGGTCACCTCAGGCAAGAAACCGAAAATAGCAGATATCCTACAGCTTAGCCATATGTAGGTTCCAGGAAAAAGTTCTTTAAAATTTTCTTTCTTAACTTTTCAAATGGCTGCAGGATTTCAGGGACTCTTAATCATGTTCAATTGTTTACTGTTAATGTAAAAAAATAACACGTTAGAGAACTGGAAAACAACAACTAGATTCTAGTTGAGTTTATTCTCTTAGCTTACGTCCCGTGTACAAATGATTTTTTTTAAGGAGTTTGGTCTCAACTCTGAGTGGTTGTTTGCATTCATATTCCTTTTCTAAGAGTAAAACAGAAAGGAGGGGTGTTGACCATTGTAATTTGTGGGAATAAGACTGGGAAAGGAGAGCCCTGCCCAACAATCTGGAAAGGCAAGGAGGTGGCAGCTTCTTTTAAAGAGGCTCTAGATGAAGAACAGAGTTCTTTCTCTGGGAATGAGGTGGAGATTACTGAGTTCATTCTATATTACTGAGTTCATTGCTATAACTATGGCTGACCTTATCACTCTTATAAAAAGGAGCCAGATAATACCAGTTTCTTTCCTGTCAAATTTATCTTACTCAAAGGTCTTGGGTTTCCAACAATTTTTGTAAAGAATTTCTGGTTGTCTAGTAACAAATACCTCTGTATTTGTTAACATTAGCTGGTTTAGTTTTGCACTTGGCCCACAACAAGAGAGGGAATTGTGTTCCTTTTTCCCTTCCAGAGAGGTGATTGCTTGTTGCATAAATGCTTTTTAGATTGCCCAAGCATATCATGGTTTATAAATGCTGATAACACCTGGTGTAGGACCTGGCCTGCTTTAGTCGTTGCTTAGTAATTGCTGGCTCCTCCTTATCTACAGTTAATTGTTCAGATTAGATCAAGGAGATTCTCTCTCCAGGTGAGAAATATTCCAGGATGAGAATCACAGGTGACCTGTCCTGCTCTTAACGAGTAGAGAATGAAAAGGAGGAATGTCAGGCTGCTTATGACCTTGCCTACCTGGCCAAGCCAGTACCATTTTAACTAACTGCTCAGCCTGGTCAGGTAAGGACTTTACCCGAGAACTATAGGGTAGAGAAGCCACTCCTTGGCTCTTGTTCCCCACCTTACTCAGTTGTCACAGCCTGGACAGAAAGGAGGGGATTTTTCACAGCCAGCTTCTTGTCCTCTAGGCCACCAAGGGAAAGGACCTAATGTCTGGGACCAAGGATGGGAAGAGCCTCCTCAGCGGGCTGGCCACTGGGGAGTCTGGCTGGTCACAGCACCGGCAGCGACGCCTGCAGGACCATGGCAAGGAGAGGAAGGAACTTTTCTCTACCACCACTTCCCAGGTATGGGGGTGCCTGGACTCAGGACACACTGCCTTGACAATAGGCCAGGCTATGGATAAAAATTGCCATCTGGCCAAGGCGAGAGGACAAGCTGAGCCCAGGAGTTCGAGACAGCCTGGACAATATGGCAAGGCTTCATCTCTACAATAAAATTTAAAAATTAGCTGGGCAATGTGACGTGCACTGTAGTCCCAGCTACTTGGAAGACTGGTATGCCTTCTGTCTAGGTATGCCATCCCAGGTATGGGCATGCAATCATGGGGCTACAGAGGAGCAGTGTGGAGGGCTCCTCTTACCTCTCTTTTGAGTTTTACTCCTGTACAGAGCATGCTTTTGCCTAATTTGTTTTAACTGCTTGCATTTCAGTTGTTTGAGTTTGTATTTTGCCTGGCTCTTCTGTGGTCCTTTTTGCCCGTCGTGTGGCATTTTTCTAAGTAGGGGCCAGAAAATGCAAGCCTCTGGGGGTGCTCCCAGAAGATGAATTCTGTGACTGATCTGGCTTGGCAGCCTTTGCACACTAGTCCTTCCCTTAGGCTAACTGTGCCTGTCAGCCTATCATGGGCTCCCTGAGACCTGATTCCCTTGGTGAAACCAGAGTCTTTTAGACTTGCTTGGCCACAGGATCCCTTTCTCTTGCACAACTTGAAGCCCAGCTGCTGGCATTGCTGCACCAAGGGCCATATGCCCACTCAGTGGGAGGTTGATCCCTGGGCTCCGGAACTCCTCTCGCTAGGGAGTGTGGGCCAGAGTCTGCTCTTCCTTACAGTATTAAACTGTCAGATACTCCAAACTAAAGGCAAAAGTACAAGGGAGTTATTGGTTCTCTTGCCCAACATTTATCTCTTATTTGGGGCTACTAGTCTACTTTAAAGGCATTTTTTTCTCAATTAAGAGCCCAAGTCACCTTCTTGAACATTTATATCCTGATAGAGGCTACTAGCCTATTTTAAAGGCATTTCCCCCTCAGTTAACAGCCCAGTAGTGGTTCCAGTATGGTGACAATAGACCCTCAAGGCTCAGATCTCAAATTGTTCTGCTCTATAGGATTCGAGATGCACCTGGGGTCTAACCACAGCCATGTAAGATTGAGGTTCCTCTGTCACTGTTTTGCTGTTGAACTCCTTCTGCTATCCTGGGGGAGCACTTTGAGGAGCATCGGACCCCAGGCTGGTGGAATGTGCCCTGGCTGATGGGACCTGGGTTATGTCTGATGAGCACATGGTAACTTTGATGACTGATGCCTATTGCCTCAGGCCTGGGTTACATCTAGGTGAGCACAAGGTAACCCAGGTAGCTGCCACCTGCTGCCACAGGGAGGTGGAGATGCGGCAGTCTTGGACCTCTAGCTGTCTTTGGGTCTCTGTTTTTCTGCCTGGCCAATTGCCTCCATTTCTGTCTTTGGTGTCCACTTCGAAGAGGAGGTGCTGGCGGGCCTGGTGCACTAGGCAGGGCTAGACTTACCTCTGGCCTCCAGGGCTTCACACCCACGTTCCCACCCTTGCCAGCAGTATAACCTTGGATAAGGAATTTAGCCTCTCCTTTCAGTCTCAGTTTCCACAGGTGTAAAATGGCGTAAATAACACTATCTCACGTGGTTTGGGGAGGATTAAATGAGAGACATCTGTAAAACACTCAGTGTAGTGTCTAGCATGCAGTGGGCACTCACTTGATGGCATTTTTTGAGTCTGAGTCTCACTCTGTCACCCAGGCTGGAGTGTAGTGGCACAGTCATGACTAACGCAGCCTTGACTGCTGGGCTCATGTGACCTTCTGCCTCAGCCTTCCAAGTAGCTGGTACTACAGGTACGCACCATGTTGCCTGACTAATTTTTTATTTTATTGTAGAGATGAGGTTTTGCCATGTTGTCCAGGCTAGTCTTGAATTCCTGGGCTCAGCCTGTCCTCTCGCCTTGGCCAGATGGCAGTCTTTATCCGCAGCCTGGCCTATTGTCAAGGCAATGTGTGTCCTGAGTCTGCCAGCTGTGGCAGGGAGGGAGGCCCATAACCACGCTCCTTCAGCAGGGCCCATGTGGAGCAAAGTCTCTAGAAGGGGACTGTGGGGGAGGGGCACCCTACTCTCTCAGGGTGAGCTGCATGCTCATACATCTCCTGTGGAATCTGTGACCACTGAGAGCTCCCCCAAGTGTTGCAGTCTAGACACCCCGTGGTGTGTACCCAGGTGTGCTGGACCACTTCCTATCTGACTTGTCCTTGCTTGCCTGTGACAGTATGCTGAGAAGAAGCTGGAAGCCAGTGGCCCAGAGGCAGAGCCCTGCCCAGAGCTCCACACAGAACAAGTGGAGCCTCTGACCCGAGCTTCCACCGCAGGACTTGAGGGTGGAGGAGCTCGCCCCGAGCAGCCCTTTATTGTGCTGGGCCAGGAAGAGTATGGGGAACACCATTCGTCCATCATGCACTGCAGGTGGGTTGGGCCAGGACCAAGGGCCAGCCTGGGGAAACACTGGGAAGCCCAGATTTCCAGGCAGCATGGGTGCATGAGAAGGTGTGGCTGTCAGGAGATGGAGAGAATGGGGGAAGGAGGCCAGTGGGAAATGGTCCCTCAGGACCTCAGTCCCCCGAAGAGTCATGAGGATCCTGCTGGTGAACTGGTGAGCCTCAATCGCCCTTTCTAATTGTGTTTCTCTGAGTTTTAGGAATAAGTTACCCTTTATTTTAACTCCCAAAACTCAATTTTAGTTTGCTTTATTTGGTACTTTTAGATAAATATTTACCACTTATAAGTTTTTGCTTAAGCATGTCAAAAGTATAGCCTTTTAAGAACAAACCCTCATGGAGTGCAGTTTTCAGGGGGTAGGTGGGCATCTTGTTTGACAGCCCTGACAGGTTCTCTAGCTTGGGCTGTTCTGGAGGGTAACACTGGAGGTTCTGAATATCCATAGTCTGTAAGTGTCCCAAGGGCAGGGCCCTACAGATCTTGCCCACGATTCTTTGTCTATAGAGCTCAGCACATGATCGGTGCTTAGCAAGTATTTCTTAGACAGTTGAATGAATGAATATATCTGGAAATAGTTTATATCCTTCCTTTGAGTGTAGGCTGGATTATTTTTTAATGCACCCAGGGAGCTGGAAAAGGGATCACCTTGGTATTAGCTGAGGAGGATAAGGGTCCGAGGCCAAGATGCTCAGTGCTGCCTTTTCTTTCATCTCAGGGTGGATTGCTCTGGGAGGAGGGTTGCCAGCTTAGATGTAGATGGTGTCATCAAAGTGTGGTCCTTCAACCCCATCATGCAGACCAAAGCATCCTCCATTTCCAAGTCACCTCTGCTGTCTTTGGAATGGGCCACCAAGCGGGACAGACTGGTGAGTGATGTGGGTCTGTGAGCACGCTCTACTGTCTAAATGGAGGAATTCAGTGGGACTTTCCTGGGGCTAGGCCAAGGAGCCAAACCAAGTCCCCTCCCTTCTCTTGTAACTGGGGACTTGGGACCACACATCCAGGACTGGGCCCACAGGCAGTGAGGTTACAGGGGGACCTGGAGAACAAGACTTCTTCCTGTCTGGGGTGGTCTGCCTGATAGCTGTCCCTCATGTGTTGATGTTTCTAACTACAGTTTCAGTAGGCACCTTCCCATTCTAGGCCCTGTGGGGAGTGGCTTTCTCTAGTGAAGGATGGTGTTCTTTTTCCTTCTGGACTTTAATATTTGAAATAGGATTTATAGTTCAGGTAAAATGATTTATTATTTATTTTTTCACTTCATTTTTTTGGAGATCATACTATGTAGCCCAAGGCAGCTGCATGAATTATCCTCATGGGACTAGGTCTCAAGACTTTCTCTGTACCAGGGTCAGTTTGCTAAGTGACTGCTGAGGTCATAATTGGCCTAATAATCCTGGGATTATTCTCAGACCTGGGCTGCTTCTGGCGTTTTCTTATGGCAGTATTCACTATCTTTGAATTATCTTATGGCAGAATTCATTATCTTTTCACCAAACATATCACAAGTTCCTGAAGGATAGCCTTTTTTGTTTTCTTCTGGAGGCCTTTCCAGGCCCAGCACCAGAGCTGTCTCCTGCAAGGCAGATGCATCAGTCACCTTGACCCATCACTAGCCAGGGCCAGTGTGCAGGGAGGGGCAGTGGGTAGATCAGGAGCCAGAGGGAAGGGTGGGAAGGTGTTACACCTGGAGAATGGGGGATCAGAGAGGCTCATTTAACTCAGTGGTCCCTAATCTTTTTGGCATCAGGGACCAGTTTCATGGAAGGCAGTTTTTCCACGGACCAGTGGAGGGGGATGATTTGGGGATTATTCAATCACATAACATTTATTGTGTACTTTATTTCTGTTATTATTACATTGTAATATATGAAATAATTATACAACTTACCATAATAAAAAAGAGGCATAGACGAAAGTGGTAAATAAAACAATGAGTGGGCCACATGTGGACTAAAATAAAATATCAGATTCTGACTTAAAGCCTGCCCCAGATTCAGCTGTGCAATTGAAGTACATCAGCTCAGTTGCTACTCACTGATAGGGTTTTGATATGAATCTGCAAGCAATTGATTTATTATGGTCTCTCTGCAATCAAACCTCACTGCTAATCATAATCTATATTTGCAGCTTCTCCCCAGTGCTAGCATCACCACCTCAGCTCCACCTCAGATCATCAGGCACACAACCCAGATCCCTTGCACATGCATTTCACAGTAGGGTTCACTCTCCCATGAGAATCTAATGCCACCACTGATCTGACAGAAGGCAGAGCTCAGGTGGTAATGTGAGCAATGGTGAGCAACTGTAAATACAGATGAAGCTTTGCTCACTTGTCCAACACTCACCTCCTGCTGTGTGACCCAGTTCCTAACAGGCTGTGGACTGATACAGGTCCGTGGCCTGGGGCTTAGGGACCCCTGATGTATCCAACTAGAACATTTCTGGGTGTATCTGAGGTGCTTCAGCTTTCCCATTCCACAAAGCCTTTTGTGGTTTTGCCTCAGCTCTTATGTCTTTATTTAATTTTTTAGTGAGGTCTGTTGTAGCCAGATTTCCCCTGAACTTCCTGGTTGAGTTGAGGAGAGGCCTCGCCTCTGACAGGGCCTGACTCCTAACTGTCTTTCCCACCTCTCGTTCTCATTCTAGCTCTTGCTGGGCAGTGGTGTGGGGACAGTACGTCTTTATGACACAGAAGCCAAGAAGAATCTCTGTGAAATTAACATCAATGATGACATGCCCAGGTGAGCTACCTCCCCAGTCCCCAGGCCACAGGTTGCCACATGTACTCTCAGGGCTGGTTGTTTCTCAAGCCTTGAGCCACATCTCCCGTAGTAGGTCTAGCCTCAGCCTATGTAGGCATTGGAGGGTTTGACTCCCGCCCCCGTGTGTTGCAGGATCCTGTCTCTTGCGTGTAGCCCCAATGGGGCCTCTTTCGTCTGTTCTGCGGCAGCTCCAAGCCTCACTGCCCAGGTGGACTCCTCAGTACTAGACATCAGCAGCAAGGGCGCAAGCCAAGTTCCCGGCAAGCTGCTGCTGTGGGACACAAAATCTATGAAACAGCAGGTATAGACTTGTTCTGTGGGTTTGACTGGGGCAGGGTGCACTGTCTGCCTCCCGTGTGATTCCAGTGAGTCTCTTCCCTGTTTTTGCTTTGATCTTCTCAGATTTTTTTTTAGACTTTAAGTGTTGAAAAGTAGTGTACTCCAGTTGGGCAGGTTGTTGGCAACTGAAGTTGGTCAGAATTGTGCCACAAACTTAGAAGTCACCCAGCACCTACTCGAGGGCCCTTGTGGGGGTTTTTGAGTCGGAGTCTCATTCGGTCGCCCCAACTGGAGTGCAGTGGCCGCTCCCAGCCACCGCAGCCTCGACCTGCTGGGCACTGGCGATCCTTCCGCCTCAGCCTTCCAAGTAGCTGTAACTACAGGTGCGCGCTACCATGCCCGGCTAATTTTTGATTTATTGTAGAGATGAGGTCTCGCCAAGTTGCCCAGGTGGGTCTCGAACCCACGGGCTCTGGCAATCCACTCACCTTAGCCTTCCAAAGTGCGGGATTACAGGCTGAGCCACCGAGCCAGGCTGGTTTTTTTTTTTTTTTATTTTTTTTTTAAGGTGAGGACTTGTACCTCCTTCTGACTTCCTGTTGACTTAGAATTCTTTTTTTTTGAGTTGGAGTCTCACTCTGTTGCCCAGACTGGAGTGCAGTGGCACTGCAGCCTCAACCTGCTGGGCTCCGGCGATCCTTCTGCCTCAGCCTTCCAAGTAGCTGGAACTACAGGCGTGCATGTACACCTGGCTGATTTTTTTTTTGATTTATTGTAGAGATGAGGTCTTGCTGCCCAGGCGGGTCTCGAACCTGCAGGCTCAGGCAATCCAGTCACCTCAGCCTCCCAAAGGCGCGGGATTACAGGCTGAGCCACCGAGCCCGGCTGACTTAGAATTCTGTGAGAATTCAGCAGCAGCCAGCAGTAGTGAGGAATTGTTCATATTCATAAGTGACAGTGACCAGACAGCCTGTGAGCTTGCTTTCAGACACGTGGCTACCCCCTCAGAGCTGAGAACCTGCTCCCCCAAAAGCAATGAGATGCTGCAGCTGCCAGCCTAAACCCTAGAAAGATTTAATGATGTTAAACTCACCTGTTTATTAAGATATTTCTTATTATAATTACTAGGATCGGTGCTCAAAATTGGTGTGGGCTTTATGTTGAACACATTGTTTCCTGATGCTGCTGAACACTCCTTGCCTTCTGAAAGGTTGTGTTCCAGGTGTTCAGTTTGCGCCATCCTGTGTCTGCCCATAGACATGGTCTGCGTTCCCAAGGGAAAGTCTGTCAGGGCCAGGGCCACACCCGAATTCTTGCCCTCCTCCCCTGCCATGTCTGTCCCTCCCCTCGTCGTTTCCCTCACCTTGGCAAGTCCATCCCACTTAGAACTAGGGATCTTCCTGGACCCATCCTTTTCCCTCTGCTCGCATAGTCAGTCCATGAGCATATTGTATTTGTCATTTTTAGACGGTCAACTTCATTTTTTCACACCTATTTTGTCATGTGTACAGTCTCTCGTTTTTACCTATATTTGCAATTCCTTTTATTTTGAACATATTGATTGTACTTATTGTATGTTCTGTCTGATAATTTTAATATCTGAAGTCTTTGTGGATCTTTTCCTTCTCTCTGCTGTTTCTGTTTGTATTTGCTCCTTTTACCTTATTTTCTTGTGTCTTACGAATTTGATTGTAGATTCTTGTTTCTTGGACCATTGTCCTTGAGAATATCTTGAGGCTTGGGTTGAAGGTTCATTTCTGTGGAGAAGATTGGCATTCATTTTTGCCAGGTGCCTGAGGGCACTACCAGTACCTGACAACTTTTAATTCTCTGCTTGATGTTTCTCAGACTACATAAAGATTGTGAATTTGGGTTATAAACCTATGTCAGAAACAGTTTGTGGTTATAAATTTGCAGAGAGGTAAGTTTTCTTGTTAACCTGTTGTGAATCGAGGGTACAGCTTTTTGGAGTCCCAGCTTTCTGTGATGGTTTCTTATTGCCTAACCTTGGATAGGTCTTACACTATTGTCTCCAGGATCCTGAGTTCTTCACAGCTATCAGAATGGGCACTTGGGTCATCTGGACTTGATTAATGCCCCCATGGTGGAAGCCAGCTTTTTAATACACTGATCCTTTAGATTCCTGCTTTTCCCTCATTTTTGGCCCTGAGGCCAAAATAAAGGATTCCTTTGTTTGCTAGCTCCATGCTCTGTGTGTGCATGTATGTGTGTGCATTTTAAGTATACTCTTTCTTGCAATTTTGGTTTCAGGAGAGTTATTTAGGGTTCCTGGGGATTCCATATTGTTTGAAATGATATTCTTCATTAATTGTCTGATTAGTAGACCTTAAGTTCTATGAGGTTGTTTTGTTTGCTACTGTAT
Organism: Carlito syrichta; assembly: GCF_000164805.1. Taxonomy (NCBI): domain Eukaryota; kingdom Metazoa; phylum Chordata; class Mammalia; order Primates; family Tarsiidae; genus Carlito; species Carlito syrichta. The sequence goes on from NW_007245626.1 coordinate 95,100, forward strand.
TTCTTTCTTTCTCCTTTCTTTCTTTTAAATAGAGACGAGATCTCACTATATTGCCCAGGCTGGTCTCAAACTTCTGGGCTCAAGCAATCTTTCCACCTCAGTCTTCCAAAGAGCTGGGATTATAGATATAAGCCACTGCACCTGGCCCTTGCTACTATATTTTTAAGTGTTTTTGTGGGGAGCTGCAGGACTTGATGGAAAGGGAACAGAGCAGCCATGTGACCTTTGCACAGTCAGTCCTCATTCAGGTTGCCTGTCATGAAAGGCAGTTGGTACAGCATTGTTCCCTGCTAGCAATAAGACTGTTCCACAAGAATAAACTTGGAATGCACTTTGAGCAGTGTGTAAGATGCTAAGATATGGATTGCTTATTTTATAATTGAGCAAGCCTGGGTTATTACCTCTGTATGGAGACCGGAATGTGTACAGGCACAGAGACCTTGCTCTCAAAAGAGCACAGAAGGTTACAAGCACAGTACTTTGGCAAATGCTCAGATCACATTTCTAGGAGAAGGTCACTTAAGAGAGGAGCTGGTGGAAAACCCAGCCTGGGTCACCTATATGTGTATCTGCATGGGAATAAGTAGCACACCCGGGCTGGGTGAGGGTCTGCTCATAATTTTCTGTTTGTTTTGTTTTAATAGCTCCAGTTCTCCCTGGATCCAGAACCCATTGCTGTCAACTGTACAGCCTTCAATCACAATGGGAACCTGTTGGTCACAGGGGCAGCCGATGGCGTCATCCGGCTGTTTGGTATGCAAGGATGCTCATGGCAGTCCTTGTCCCCTCCTTAAACGTTACAGGGAAGAGAGTTGAATTTTTTGCCAATTGGACTAGAGGCTGTTGCAAGACCCCAATTTCAGATGCATGTCCTAGAGCTTAACTTTGGTCCCCGTTTTCAAAATGCCTACCGTTAATCAACTTGTACATGGCTACTGTCAGTAGACAGGGGAGGGGTGGAGCTCAGCAGTCCATGGGTCTTGAGATGCTCAGTCTGAGTCCTTGTCACCTGTGTGGGATCCAGGGGCACAGGAGAGTGGCCCATCCCATCTGCTTGCTGCGGGTGCTTCATCCTCCTCATAAAAGCATCAGAACAGATGCTGACTCAGAGGCGCCCATCCCAGACCAGGCCAGGCCTTGCACCCAGGAGACATCTCCAGCATCTGGGCTGGGAAACAGCGCCCCTGGACTTCTAAATCTCACTTTGACCTAGTGAAAGAAGCCAATTCTGAGACTCAGAGGCAGCCTGACCTCTTGGGCAAAGGCATCTCTGTGATACCTGCTGGGTCCGGGAGGACCTAGACCTTTAGGACAGCTGTCACCCCTAGCAGAGAGCAAGTGGGGGCTCCTGCTACAGGCAGATGCCTTCTGCAGTGCCCAGACCAGAATCTGAGTGGTGGCATCTCTTTGCCTCAGACATGCAGCAGCACGAATGCGCGATGAGCTGGAGGGCCCACTGTGGAGAGGTCTACTCCGTGGAGTTCAGCTACGATGAGAACACTGTGTACAGCATTGGCGAGGATGGGAAGGTAGGCTTCCGCAGCACTTAGATGAGAGAGCACCGGGGTAACATGTGAGCTGCGTTTAGGTCCTGGCCATACCATTTACTAGCTCTGTGACATTGGGCCTCTCTCTGCCTCAGTTTTGTCACCTGTAGAATAGGGATAAAATAGTAATCTATCTTACAGGATCTTTGTGAAGCTTAAATGAGTTCAGTGGGAATTGGCTATTCTTTTGAAAGGGAGTACCATGTCCTTCCTCCTTGTTACAGCAAAAATGACTGATCATCTCACTGTAGGTGGACCTGTGGAGTCCATATTTGGGGCCAAGATATGCTTTGGTGGGCTTGTTAAAGCATGGTCTTATGACCACAGTTGTGGATGCATAAAGTTTGCTGAGGGGCTAGAGACAGCTTCCCAGAGGTGTACAGGCCTGAGCAGAGTCCAGAGATGTAAAAAGCAAGCCAGAAAAAAAAAAAAAGTAAAAGTTAAAGCCCTGGTTGATTTCCTCTGTGGAAAGGTATGTTAGGAAGTGGAAACGATGACTGCCTTGCAGAAGCAGCTAGGGGATGAGCAGAGGTGGGAGGAGGACTTGCTTTATACGTATGCCTGCCTGTACCTTTTGGATTTGTTACTGTCTACCTTTTTATTCATTGAAAACAGTAACTACAAAATAAATTCTTCATTTGAATAGTATGGGAAGGGATTTTTAAGTTATAGCTTGTCTTCCTATTCATGGGAGTGGGATTCCCAGTGAAGGGGTGATCACAGCCAAGTCAGCTGTTCCCGTGAGCAGGCCAGGGGATTATACACACTCTAGTAATGAAGCCAAGCTTTTAACTGCATCGCCTACTGTTAGTTGATTGTATTGCTGAGAGACGCTGGAAATACATTTGGAATTTGTTCTTGTTCCAAGACAGAAAAATCTAGTTGGTTTCTAACTCTGATGATAATAATGATAATAATAATGGTTACTTGAAGCATTACCCCTGCTTGAGAGAACAGGAATCCATGCAGAACCAGTTACTGTCCCTTTTCCTTTCCTGGAGTCAGGCCAGAGGGAAAGAGAAGGGTTGAACTTTGACATGAAGTTGCTAACTTTTTCTAGATTTTGTTCACTTAAAAAATGCCTAAATCATGTTGGTAAGGGATAGGGCTTAGGGGTGGACTGTGGCCCCCAAGCCCTTTTTCTGCCCCTGGTGCTTGAAGGCTTTTTTAAAATGTCAGAACTTTGGCTGGGGTAGCAGGTCCCCCTTGCCAGTCTCCCTCCTGTGGGGCCGTCCTCGCTCCAACTCCCAGCTGAGTGTGGCCTGCCCCTGCTAAGAGAGGACTCTGCTTGTGCTCTCTGACTATAGTTCATCCAGTGGAACATCCACAAGAGCGGCTTGAAGGTGTCCGAATACAGCCTCCCTTCGGATGCCACAGGCCCCTTTGTACTGTCCGGATACAGCGGCTACAAGCAGGTTCAAGTTCCCAGGGGCCGACTCTTCGCTTTTGACTCAGAGGGCAATTACATGCTGACCTGTTCTGCCACAGGGGGCATCATCTACAAGGTAACTGAGTGGGGTGTTCTGCTGGGCAGGAGCTTCCTCCTGGAGGTCTGGGCCGTGGAGGCTACAGTCAGATTGGGGCTGCTTCTCAGCTCAGGTAGAAGAGGTGAGATTGGGGCAGAACCATAGACATCCGTCATCCTCTTTGCTCATCTTTGGCAAGATTCTGCCTCTTTTCTTGGAAATAACACCTATGAGAATATTAAGGAATAAGGTCAAGAGTTAAGAAGTGTTGGAATGTGTGTAGGTATATTTTATTTTTATCATGTAGCCTTTGTCATTTGCCCTGATCAGTTTATATGATTTGCAGTCAGACTTGCTCTATAACCAATTAATGGGCTGAAAGATATTTCTCTGTATGATTTTTTAAATGGCAATAATGGGGTCTAGTAACTTAAGGAATATACTGAACTTCAGATCCCAGTTTTATAATCATAAGCAGTTTATGATTTTTAGAAGTGTTTTCTCCATGAAGGCTGGACACCTCATTTTTCTTGCTCATGGGTATTAGAGATAGCGGTACTGATAGTAATTTAGTTTGCTTTTGCTTTCCTCTCTTAGCATCTGACTTCACATGTGTATGCTGGATTGCTGGATAGCTGGTGCTGGTGGTTTATATGCTAACGGAGGGCCTGCCTGTGCCCGGCATTGGGTGCTGCAGGCTCGCTCCACTGCAGGAACAAGCAGCTGGCAGCCTGCGTTCGCTGGCATGGAAAGTGAACCTTATACAAATAAGCAGATATACCAGCAAAAGTCAAGTAGTGAGAAATGATGCTTTAAGAGAACAACCGGGGTGGGTGCAGGAGGCACTAGCCCACAGCAAATTCAAGGCAGCAGAGGAAACTCCATTTTTTAAGAAGCTTCTCAGGGACTTGTTTTCCACTTCAGACGAACTAACTATAGTTGGGAAAGTGAAGCAATTTCCTGGTTCAAAACATTAGACAATCTTTCTGGAAAAGGGGCATGTGTGCCTGCCCATGTCCTTAGATTGAGGTAGCATCCTCCAGGCTTGAGGTGGTTTGGCCACCAAAAGTGGATAAAGTGGATGTGTTTGTAAGTGATGACTGCTAATACCTCTCACTTTCTCCTGTTCGCTTGCAGATGGGTGGTGATGAGAAGGTTCTGGAGAGCTGCTTGAGTCTGGGTGGCCACCGGGCCCCTGTGGTTACTGTGGACTGGAGCACTGCCATGGACTGCGGGACGTGCCTCACTGCCTCTATGGATGGCAAGATCAAGCTGACCACTCTTCTGGCCCATAAAGTCTGATGGCCCTGCCTGGAAGGATACCCGCAGAAGCAGTATTATCCTGGAGGTGGGGAAGATACAGGGTGGGAAAAGTGTACTCCGCCTCCAGCTCCCTGCCAGCACAGTGAATCTGAACAGATACAATCCCAAGGCCATGTGGACTAGGTGGCATAGAGACCAGTCAGTGTCAAGGGCTGTGCTAAAAACATGCTTCAGACTGTGGGAGCAAAGTTCCAGAGGAAAGAAGCATTGTGGTGGTTGCTGTTTTGGCCCAGGAGAAATTGACAGTATTTCATATATAATTGCTCATTTTCTTCTTTAAAAAAGAGAATGCTCTTGTGGTCGTCTGATGTCTTCCTTTTAAAAAAATTTGTTCTATTTCAGATTCAAAGGGTACATGTGCAGTTTTGTTACATGGGTATATCGCATGGTGGTGAGGTTTGGGCTTCTATTGAGTAGTCTGACCCCCAGATGGCGAGCATGATACCTGTGGGGGGAGGGGGGGTTTCAACCCTTACACCCCTTCTTTTAGTTGTCCCCAGTGACTATTTCCATCCTTGTTCTCATGTGTGTCCACTGTTACCTCTCGCTTATGAGTGAGAAAACAGTATTCGGTTTTCTGTTTCTGTGCAGATTCACTTACAGTGATATAGCCTCCAGCTGCATGCATGCTGCTGCAAGTGACACAATTTTGTTCTTTTTTTTGGCTGCATAGTATTCCATGGAATATATGTACCACGTTTTCTTCATCCAGTTCACTGTTGATGGGACACGTAGGTTGGTTCCACATTTTTGCTATTGTGAATAGTGCTGCAATAAACATTTAAGTGCTGGTGTATTTGGTAGATTTATGTTCCTTTGGTATATACCCAGGAGTGGGATTGCTAGGTCAAATGGTAATTCTAGTTTGAGAAATTGTCAATCTGCTTTCCCCAGGTGTTGAACTAGCTTACATTCCCACCACCCTTTTCTCCACAGCCTCACCAACGTCTGTTGTTTTTTGACTTTTTAATAATAACTATCCTGACCGGTATGAGATGGTATCTCATTGTGGTTTTGATTTGCATTCCTCTAATATTGAGCACTTCATGTTTTTGGCTGCTTGTATCTTTTCCTTTGAGAAGCATCTGTTCGTGTCCTTTGCCTACTTTTTAATGGGGTTGTTTTTTTTCCCTGTCGATTTGTTTGAGTTACTTATAGATTCTGAATGTTAGGCCTTTGTTGAATGCATAGTTTGCAAATATTTTCTCCCATTCTGTGGGTTGTTTTTGATCTGTTGATGGTTTATTTTGCTTTTCAGAAGCTTTTTAACTTAAGGTCACATTTGTGAGATTTAATTTTTTGCGGCCTTTGCTTTTGAGAACTTGGCCGTTGCCTGTCGCCTGGTGTCTTTCTAGGGAGTGTGCATCACTTTGCCCTGGTGATAGTCTGCCTACCCCAGCTCTTAGGAACCTTGCCAGCCTTGGGGCCAAGTCTCCTCAGGTTTGCTTGTTACTTTGCATTGAGTGGGATGTGGGCCCACAGCTCTGGCCTCTGTTCTGCTGGGTAACAGGTTTTGTGGTTCTTATTTGTCTGGGCTCAAGTCAAGGGCAGAATATTCTTTTCCTTCCCTGAGAGTTGGCAACTTTTGTGATAGAAGCTTCTCAGGACAAGTGCAGGGGCAGAGACCTCTACTGCTGGCTGCCCCTCTCCATCCCAGTGGCTGCAGCCTTCTAGTACAGGTTGACTGTCGCTTATTTGAAATGCTTGGGACCAGGAGTATTATGGATTTTGGATTTTTTCAGATTTTGGAATATATGCGTATACATAATGAGATATCTTGGTGGAACCCAAGTCTAAACACGAAATTCATTCATGTTTTATATGTACCTTATACACGTGCCTGAAGGTAGATAACTCTATAAAATATTTTAAATGACTGTATACATGAAACAGTGTGTGGAGTTTTTCCCTTGTGAATAGTGCTGCAATAAACATGAGTGCAGGTGTCTTTTTGGTAGATTTATGCTCCTTTGGGTATATACCCAGGAGTAGGATTGTGCTCAGAAAGTTTTGAACTTTGTGTCATTTTGGATTTCAGGTTTTTGGATTAGGGATGTTCAACCTATACCTGGTTGGTAGCTCCCCTCATTCCTCGAGTTGGATGTCCTTCAGGTTGAATGATGCCAGCTGCTTGCACCCCCTGCTGGTGAATGGCAAGAAGGTCAGAGGAAATTAGCCAAGTTGCTGGCAGGCATGTGGGATTCAGGCCAGCCCAACTGTGCCTCCCATTCCTTGGCTAGGGGGAACCTTGAAGAGACCGATCCTCCCACTAGGCGAGGAGGAACAGCAGAGCCACTCCTCGTCTCCCCTTGTAGTACACAGCAGAGGTTTGTGGGAGGAATCGCCATGGGATTAGTGGGCTCTGATGCTTGGCAGGGGTGACCTTGTCACTTAGCATGGGAGGGCTGCTGCTATGAGTCATTTTATTTGTATTCTTTTTTTTTTGAGTTGGAGTCTCACTCTGTCGCCCAGACTGGAGTGCAGTGGCCGCTCCCGGCCACCACAGCCTCGATCTGCTGGGCTCCAGCGGTCCATCCGCCTCAGCCTTCCGAGTAGCTGGAACTACAGGTGTGCGCTACCATGCCTGGCTAATTTTTGATTTATTGTGGAGATGAGGTCTCACCAAGTTGCCCAGGCAGGTCTGCAACCCACGGGCTCAGGCAATCCACTCACCTCAGCCTCCCAAAGGCGTGGGATTACAGGCTGAGCCACCGAGCCCGGCTGCTACGAGTCATTTTAGAGTTTCTCTGGGTCCCAGCCCAGTTTTGGGGGTGCAGGGATGGATGGGGATACTCCTAGCTACCTACTTTGGGAAAAGCATGAAGAAATTGGTATTAACCCTTGGCTCTGTTCTGCTGGGAGTTGAGGGGAGGTATTTGTGGGCTTGAGTAAGTAGTAGTATAAGTAATCCATACAGGTAATCCTCCCCTCAAATGAAGAAAACCAAGACTTCTCCATGTTCCCTTGGCGTGGCATATTTTTCCCATCTTCTGCATTGAAACAGCAACCTTATTTATTTCACCCAGTAACGCTATAGGATGTATAAAAAGCAGTCCTAGAGTACACTTGATTGAGAGTTCTTCACTTAACTTTTCCTCTGTTAAAAGAAAAACTATAGACAAATTAATAGAGTTTAATTGAGCAAAGAACAATTTGCGAATAGGGCAGCTTCCTGAACCAGAGCAGGCTCAGAGAGACTCCAGCACAGCCAATGGTGGGAGATGATTTATGGACAGAAAAAGGAAAGTGATGTACAGAAAACAGAGTGAGGTACAAAAACAGCAGGATTGGTTACAGCTCAGCGTTGGCCTTATTTGAACCTGGTTTGAATAGTTGGCTGCCTTGGATTAGCTGAAACCTAGTGATTGGCACAAGAGTAGGTCAGTATGTCTATACATCTAGTTAGGTTACAGTTCACTCTGTAGGGAGAAACCTTTAGCTCAAACTTAACATATGTAAGGAGGCAGCATTAGACTAAATTTATCACCTCTCTCCATCACAAAGTTTCTCTGTCTTATTATCAGTTCTCTCCTTTCAATGTTGTCTCCACATCTTGCAGAAATGGCTTTAAGCTTTGCAGACACACAAAGAGCACTTGAACCTGGTGTTCTTCCCTGTTTCATCCCTTGCCACCTCCAGGATGAGCTCTTATCCTCAAATAAAGCATGTTGAAACTTATCTTTCCTTCAGAACAACTGCTGGACATCTGCCCAAGAACCCAAGCAAGACTCCCATTATCTTAGATTAGGGTATCTTAGAAGAAAACCATCAAGTCAATCCAAGCCTCGTACCCAGGTGATGACCCTCTCCTCCGGCCAGGATGCACTACTGAGAGCCTCACAAGTACCCCTCCCTATTTCCTTCCCTTAGGGATCTGCCAGTATTTGCTGGCTTCTGCTCCAAGGCTTCAGGTGAAGTTCAGTCCCCTTGGCATGGCATTCAAATGCTTCAGGTGTTCAACATGATGGTTCAACATGAAGGATATATACATTGTGGAATGATTGACTCTAGCTGATTGACATATGCATTACCTCACATGATAAATAGAATTTTATGTGTCAGTTTAAAAAGCTAAATCCCCGAATGCATCAGGTGTTGACTTGAATCCATGCAAATTGCACAGCTCAGGTTATCTTTGTTGGGGGTGGGGTGGGCTTTTCCTTAAAACTATTTCTGCAGATTCGCTTGTTTTCTGTTCTTCATGCCTCATTTTTCAGCTGGCTATGGAAAAGGATTTTAAGGAGAGAAATATGCAGGGGGTGGATCTGTTAAAAAATTATTTAAGAGCCAGGCTTGGTGGCTCAGCTTGTAATCTCGCGCCTTTGGGAGGCTGAGGTGAGTGGATTGCCTGAGCCCGCGGGTCCGAGACCCGCCTGGGCAGGCGAGACCTCATCTCTTCAATAAATCAAAAAATTAGCCGGGCGTGGTAGTGCACGCCTGTAATTCCGGCTACTCGGAAGGCTGAGGCAGAAGGATCGCCGGAGCCCAGCAGGCGAGGCTGTGGTGGCCGGGAGCGGCCACTGCACTCCAGTCTGGGCGACAGAGTGAGACTCCAACTCAAAAAAAAAAAAAAAATTATTTAAGGATACTCATTAAAGCATGGTAAGGCAGACTTTATTTAGGACCACTGTCATAGATGTAGGTATTTTATGAGGAACTGCACAGATGGGCCTAGCAGAAGATTCAGAATCCTGATGAAAGTTTGAACGTGCAAAAAGTCTTTTTCAGTTTTACTAATAGCAAGTGTTTCCTGTTACTTTATTCTTGAAATGATGTTTCTCCACTATAGCCCCAGTTAGACTTGGGCTTATTCTGGCTCATAGCTTGTGAGAGCAGAGCCCTAGAGGTCAGTGTTGTGGGTAGTGAGTAGTTGACCAGAATTATGGGCAGTGCAAAAAGACACCCAAGTCAGAGCAGAGTAGAGAAGGACAGATTTATTGAGTGCACTGCAAGGGAGCAATGGGCAGGGCAGTGATAGAAGAGCTGTCTGCCCTGAGCCAGTGGTTTGAGGAGCTTTTTATTTATTTATTTATTTATTTTATTTTTAAATTTAATTTAATTTTTTTTTTGGGTTGGAGTCTCACTCTGTCGCCCAGACTGGGGTGCAGTGGCCATTCCCGGCCACCGCAGCCTCGAGCTGCTGGGCTCTGACGATCCTTCTGCCTCAGCCTTCCGAGTAGCTGGAGTTACAGGCACGCCCTACCACGCCTGGCTGATTTTTTGATTTATTGAAGAGATGAGGTCTCGCTGCCCAGGTGGGTTTCGAACCCATGGGCTCAGGCAATCCACTCACCTCAGCCTCCCAAAGGCGCAGAATTACAGGCTGAGCCACCGAGCCGGGCTTGAGGAGCTTTTTATACAGGAACTGGCCTGTATAAAACTTCCTGTCATGCAAATGAGAATTGAAACCTAGCAGTTCTGATTGGTTGGTGTTTGACTTTGATTGTAGGCTGCTCATTGGTCAGCTGGAGTTTAACACAGGGTGGCTCTTATCATATAAAATGGCTTCTACAGTCAGTGACTCTTAGCACCTGTAAGGTGGCAGAAGAGAAGCCCTGGGTACTGCTCAAGTGGGCTGCCCTCCTGAAGAGGCTAGAGGCGAATCAGTCAACTGCAACGAACCAACTGCAGCAGGTTGGTTTGAGACCAGAAACCATTGACTTATTCCCTTTATTTATCGTCTAAACTTTCTGTGTATAGTCTACTTCCCTAGGATTGAAGATCAGTATCCAGAAAGCATGGGTGACAGTGCTTTGGAGAAGCCAAGGGCACCGCATGGGAGAATGGGAGCACCTGGCTTGGAGTGAGGGTCTCCGGGCTCCAAGCATCTCTGATGTGCAGTTGGGTAATCATGCTATTGATGCCAGGTGAGGGGGGTTTGGTTGCTCCCTGAGTTCTTGGGTTCTCTGCAAAAAGACTTTTAGAACAAGTCTGAGTAGAAGTTTTAAAACAGAACTTGTTAGGAAGGAAAGACGAGAGTGATAACACTCAGGCGCTTTAAGAGAAAGGGCACCGTCAGTTGTTAGCTGATGCTTTATATTTTATATTCGTTAAGAGGATGGTTAAGCAATCTTTTTCTAAAACAAATCTCTGCGGAAAAAGATCTATGCTACGTGGGGAATGTGGCGGGTTACAATCTATGGATCACAAGTTTCTTTTATCGTTTTTTTCTAAGCTGACTTCTAAGCTGACTTGCATCACATGAAAGTGTTGAAATAACGGTAAAAGTTCTCGTTTTGCAGTTTAAGTTGTTTTTGTAAACACCGTGCTCCAGTGCCTCGGTAGTTATTTTCCACTCCTGGTTGAGTTGAGTGTACCCACCACCCTGCATTCCGGGCAGGGCTGGCTCCGGGGACCTAGTCAGTGCGGGCACTGCTTCACAAAGTGTTTTCCAATTACAAAAAGGCCGCTCGTCTACGTCTAAGCTACCCTGGTGGCCCTGCCTTCCTGTCGTTAGCTGGCTTGTTGCCAGATGCGTTTCGAACAGCCAGGGCCTGCCCTCTCGTTTTGGGAGACGAGGACGTCCTTTTATGCGCCAAAGTGCCCCAGGCGAAGGCCTCGGCTTGCGCAGGCGTTTTCGTTCCTCTTGGACCGGAGGCTTGGTTCCCCGCCCGTGCGTCTCCTGTAAGCCCGGAGTGAGACTTAGCTCCGCGCGGCCACGTGAGCGAGGCACTCGGCGCCGGGGGCGGGGAGCCCCTCCGCCCGCGGGTCTGGAAGCCCACGCTCCGTGGGGCCGGCCTGTGAGCGGAGGCGCGACTCCCTCGCCTGCGCGCACGGGTTCCCTTGCGCCCCTTCCCGGGGAAGCGCT
>NW_007245626.1:106433-149523 GCF_000164805.1 Carlito syrichta
GCGCGGGGCTCTAAGTTCCGGGCGGGGTGCGGTCCGCCCCAGCTCCGCTACGGAAACCAGGAAGTAGCGTGGGGCAGCCGGTGCGTTGGCCCGGGAAGCGCGCCGCCGGCGGTGGGCCCGGCCTGGCTGCCCGTGGAGACCCGGGCCGGAGCAGCCTGCGCGGCGGGCTCGTCGCCAGGACGCCCTTCCGCCGTCCCCGGCTCCCTTTCGCCCGCGGAGGGGGCCCGGGCCGGTGGGCCGAGCACCGAGCTCCGGAGAGCGCGCTGTGCAAGGGGCCGAGCGAGCCCTGGCCCCGAGGGCCGCGCAGCGGGGTGTGGCGTGTGCAGGGCTGCCGCGAGTCGCATGGCCGATTCCACTCTGTGACTTTGTGCGGCCCAGCCTGGCTTCAGCGTTTCGTTTGTGAGATGATCTTAATGTGCACCTCAGGGTCGGGAACAGCTCTGTCCGCATAGACCGCGAGTACTGTGGGCTCCCTGGCAGGAACGACTATCACCACTGGATTTTGGTAGAAATAAAGGTATGTTGGCAAAGGGCTGCCCTTTGTCTGGGCAGGTTAAGAAGGCGGGCTAACGTGTAAGTCTGCGGACAGGCATTTTGAGTAGCAGCACATTATCAAGTCCGACTCAGAAAGGAGGATCCGAGTCTCCGCTGACCACCTTTTTCTGGGCAGACCTCTGCTTCAGTGAGATTTCAGGCAGAAGCTTCTGGTGTGTCTTCTCGGTGGAAGGTAGACACCTAGACCCTCTCAGCCCCTTCTCTCTGGGTGGGAATTGAGCATCAGGACTGCAGGGCTGAGGCAGAACAACCTGGTAGGGGAGAGGTCAAGTAAGGGCAGGAGCTTTTGCGGGGGAGAAGGGAAGGTTTGGATTCTGGGAATCAGGAGCCTGACAGTTACGCTCTGCTGGTTAAAGTTGGGTCAGTCAGAAGTATCTTTAGATTAAAGGAATGATGTGGGCCAAATAAACGCTATTGTGAATAAAATGGCTTCAGGGTTTCTTGTAATGGAGCCACTCTAGAGGAAATGAGAAGTCCGGAGTCAGGCAGATGAGGGAGTGACCTTTGAGAGGTATTTTGGAGGCTGGATGGATGGCTGGGCACCCTGAGGACAGTGGCATTTGGAGTGGTGAGGAGAAGAGACACAAGAGGCTGTGGGGAGGCCTCTCTCCTCAACTCTGCCTGCCTGTGTGGGGCACTGGGCAGGTCCCAGGGTTCTGTCTCCCAAGCCCATCGCCCTGCCCACTGCCACACCTCCTGCTTGACACCTGCCAACAGCCGTTCGAGCCTCCTGGGCCCTGCTCACCTGCTGGGTCATGCCCTGCGTTGTCCTGTAACTGGTTGGTGACCTGAAGTATTCTAGCTTATTGGAATTCACTGGACTGATGGACTTTGTTCTCCTTTGTAGGGATTAAAGATCAGCTCCCACTGAGGACAAAGAGACTGATAATTCTTTGTGTGATAAGACAGTGGGATTTGCTTTCCTGAATTAAAAGCGGTTCGTTAAGCTTGAGTCGTGACTCCTCTTTGTGAGAAAGTACAGAGATGGAAACCTTAAAATCTGAAAACAGAAAAAGAGTCCTTCCCTCATGGATGACAGCCCAGGTGGCTGAGAAGAGAGTAGTGCCAGTGGCGGCCTTCAAGAGGAGGAGAATGGCGGCGGTGCCCATGGCACCAGCAAGGTGGGGCAACCTTGGACAGAGGACTCCTGGGGAAAATCAACAAGTGTCGGGCAGGGCCTCCCAGGCTGAGCCTTTCAGTGTGGGTGGAGTAGCAGGGCGGGTGGGCATTTCAGTCTGACAATCTCTTGCGCTCTTAGGAGGTACAGAGGCTGCAGGTGGGAGGCTGAGTGAACTGTCTCCTCATAGATGGGCACACAGGTGCCTGCTGCTGCCTCTGCGTTGGTGAGTGCTCCACCATCAGGCCCTTGGTTTTTTGGCAGAAATAAGGGTACGTTCTACATATTAGCCAAGCGCTCAGATGCCAGATGTCCAAAATGCCAGTCTCTTCATTTGCAACAGATGTTGCAACAGATATTGTAACAGAAGATTGGTGGACTAGAGAGTTTCATCTCCTAACAGTGCCAGCTCCTCTTGTGGATAGATCTTTAGGGACTGACAGATGATTAGCAGGTTGCTGGACCAGCCAGAGATCAGAAGCTGGGGGTGGATAGTTGGCTGATGGTAACTGCGGGGACAGGTCTCCAGGCTGCAGCCTTAAGTGAAGGGACCTCCTTCCACTGAACTGGGTAGGGCACCGGCTGTTCGGTGCTGTTCTCTCAGCTCTTCCTTTTTTAAGGCTTCCTAACTCAGCCCTCCCATTGTGACTGCTGCGTCTAAATGGTCCCACATTCAGATATGTTCTAGTCTGGTGCTGTACCGATGGCCCCTACCTGCTTGCATCCTTTGTGTGTTTCAGGGTTTGACCCTTAGGAGCTGGCCCTCATTCCCTGTTTCCAGCTCCTTGTTGGGGGGTGCTGGCAGAGGGTGAGAAGACCCCCAGGGTTGCCTCCACGAACCCCCATGCCAGTTACTGGGCTGTAAGGATGAGGAAGTACCTGTGTCTGAGGAAGCTCCTCAGCTCAGAAGTGCCCTCACCCCTGGCAGGAAGGCTGGGGGATGAAACCTTCTTGCTGTCTCGTTCTTCCTCTTCGTGAGACCTGAGGCCCTATGTCCCCACCTGTGGCTACGTGTCTGTTTCAGGCTGCCTGCAGTGAGGACTGTATACTGCATGAATGAAGCAGAAATAGTGGAGGTTGCTCTTGGGCTCCTGACTGAGGTAAAGTCAACATTGTCTCTTCTTACTCTTAGGACCAGAAACTTTTTTCCTGGGCAGAAGCTAGTCTAGACCCTTGGTCAATGTCAAGAGAGATAGCCGCTTTCATCGGCTGTCTCGTGGGACCTCGCGCTGCCCTGCCTCACTCTTCCCACCATGGGGTGTACCTGTAGGGTGTGCCTTTGAGTCTAGATGCCTGGGGAGGGTGCGGGGTTGTGAGGGAGAGCGTGCCCTCTGTTCTAGTTTGTATGTAGAGGGGACACGGAGCATTTACCTACTTATTTTCTCAGAAAGGATCCCAGTTGGGTGGATGACTTCCTAGCCGTTGCCCCTTTCCTGAGCAGAAGGCTGCTGAAATTTCCTGTCTTCCAGAAGTAGTAATAATCGCGCCACTTAAGAGTTGTATAGAACTTTATAGCTTACCAGAGGCTTTGGGATTGTGTATGATCTCATTTAATCCTGACAGTAACCCTGGGGAATTGTTGTTTCTGATACTGTTTTCCCCAAGAATCGGAGATTGGGACTTTAACTTAGTTTCATAGCCAACAAGCTACTAAGTATGGGCCCACGCCCAGATTTTATGTCCTGGACTCCTTCCAGTCTGTCATTTGCCTTTCCAGACACTTTCATTTTCTTTTTCCTTTCTTTTCCCTTCTCTTTCCTTCTCCCTGTCTCCTCCTTCCCATCCCTCCTCTCCCCTCCCCTCTTCTCTTCCGTCCTCTTCTCCCTGGTCCTGAACTTACTACCCCCTCCTCCCACCCCCCCAGGCTAGAGTGCAGTGGCACAGTCACAGCTCACCATACTCCTAGGCTCAAGCAATCCTCCTGCCTTGGCCTTCTGTGTAGCTGGGACTACAGGCATGAGCCACCATGTCTGACTAGTTCTCTTTTTTTGTAGAGACAGGGTCTCGCTTTGTTGCATAGGCTGGTCTCAAACTCCTGGGCTCACACGATTCTTCCACTTCAGCCTCCCAAAGTGCTGAGATTACAGGCATGAACCACTACTCTCGACCAGACATCTATCAGTTTCTTTCTTTCTTTCTTTTTCTTTTTTTCATTTTCAGCTATTCCCTATGTCTCTGCCTGCTTGCCTTCCAGGTTGGTCCCGATTTCTTCAAGAGCTGTGAAGAGACGGTTGGGGGAGGAGTAGGGTGCTACAATTTGGGAGCAGAGTCTGGCTGGTCACATTGGCTTTGTGTTTGCTTCTGGATTCGTCCTACTGACAGTCAAACCAGCATGTTCGGGAGATAAAATACACATATATGCTTGCCATCTCTTCTACTCTGCAGAGCTGCAAACAGGAAAAGCCCTGGGAGCCATTGTCTCTGGTGGGCGCTGATACGCCAGCACTCTCCCCACCGTGTTCCATGTCACCTCACACAAGTTCTGGAAGCAGCAGCGAGGACGTAGACAGTGGGAAAGGCCTGCCTGCCCCAGGCCTCAGCCCTTCCCCGGGACCTAGGGATTCCAACGCTGCCTGCAGAAGTCCCGAGGAGGAGGATTTGTTAAAATACGTCAGAGAGATATTTTTCAGGTAAAGGACAAACTGTTCACTGCTGAGAGCAGCTGGAGGACAGCTGGGCTTCCACTGGGGCTGCTGGGAGCTGCCCCTGGGTGTGGGTGGGGCTGTCTGTGCTCCCAGCTTTGTGCCTTCCTGGGCCTGGCAGACTCACCTCAGGCCAGAAGCTCCAGGAGGCTCTTGGGGGCTGCTATCCTGAGTGTGTGGAAGACTCAAATTCCCATTAAAATTCCTCTCTGCACAGTGCCCTCTCCCAGCTCTGAGGGTCTGGAACCCAGTTATCTATTTTATTCAGTTACCAGGTTCCAGGGAAATTGAGGTCATTTGGTGGTAATACTTTTCAAAGTATTGAAACACTGGAATTCCTGTAGTTTAGTCAGCACGATCTTCCCCTAATAGTTTCCATCACAAGGCAGTGTCAATGAACTTTTACCCTGCAGCCAGCCTTGAAGACAGACCATCTGCCCACAGTTCTCTGTCCCGTCTGGGAGCTTGAGGCTCACCGGGCACAGACTGGAAGCCAGCCTCCTCCCCCTAGCTGCCACCTTCCTTCTACCTGGCAATCTCCACCTTGGTCCCTGGGTAGCTACAAAGCAAGAGAGGGACAGGAGCCCAGAGGAGACACTGAGGACGAGAAGTCATACCAGAAGTCATGTTTCTGCCTCTATTCACTGTGACTTTGGACAGGCATCAAATGAGTAAATCATTTTCAAACAGGTTTTTTAATAAATTTTTTAGGTGCTGAAAAATAAATTCCTCAACACATGAGTTGTGCTTATATCCTTCTCAGTTTCAGGTTGAGAAGTAAAAGGATGCAGCATTCACACGTATGTTCAACCTTCTGGGCCTGTTCACCTTCTACCCAAGGACTTGGTGGCACATGGTCACGTGGTAGGAAAGATTTGCCGGATGACTGCTCTGTCTGGCTTCAGGTCTAGGGGAACCTTCAAAACCACCAAGGTTTCTCTGTGTGCCATGTGTTCTCTTTGAATCCCTCAGAGTTCACTCCTGGGCCTTTGGGAATAGAGTCTCAAGGGCTCATTTTGGCCTGCTCCCCACAGATGGAGGAGCAGAAGCTTGCTCACCAGGCCCTGAAGGGCACTAAAGTTCCTTTTTATTTTTTTTGAGATGAGATCTTGCTCTGTTAGTAAGGCTGGAGTGCAGGCAAGACAATAGCTCACTGCAGCCTTGGTCTCCTGAGCTCAAGTGATTCTCCCGCCCTCAGTCTCCTGAGTAGCTGGGACTACAGGTGCATGCCACCATGCCCAGCTATTTAAAAAAATTTTTTTTTGTAGAGACAAAGTCTCACTGTGTTGACCAGGCTGGTCTCTTAATGTTCCCATTTTTTGCCATAAACCTTCACTGGGTTCCAGTTTGGCATCTGACAAATCAACCTGGAAGTCTGGCCCCATGATTTGAATCCTTCCCTGCCCACCCTCCGGAGGCTAGAGTAAGATTTGCTCAAATCCATTAATTAAAGCAGGAATTGGCATGACGATGAGTTGTGTGGTTCCAGGGTGTTTTGGGTAGCCTTGCAAATTCTGAAGGACAGACAGACCTACACTAAGAAGCTGCAGTTGCCCCACCGCCCTTGCTACCTTAGCCTCCTTGACACTGGGGACCCCCTGCTCTGTGGAAGGTTCCATTGGCTGGAGCTTGAGATCAGCATCAGCTGAGAAATGCGTGAGAAGACACGTCGCCTTCTCCAAGCACAGTTGGCGCTAGACCTTTGACATCACATAAGCCTCTAGACCAGACTAGCAACACTCAAGCTTGCTCTTGTCCCCCTGGGCCCTCAGAGGGAACATAACTGTGGCCATAAGCAAGAGGATGAGTAAGGCCTGGGCGCTGCCCAGAGCTAGAAACCCAGGCCCCAGAAGGGAGAGCCTGACCCACTTCCAAACGTAGGAGAGGAAAAGACACAGGCCACTGGCCAGCAGCACAGTAGATGTGGCCAGGAAGCCCACTGCCAGCCGCCACTCTCCCATGTTGCTGTTGCACTGGGCCAGGATGAGAGGCAGGGGGACAAAGAGGGTGAGGACCAGGGACCCATACACGCCAAGCCTGGCCAGGGCCAGGCCAACCCGAGGCACACCCAGGGCCTCCAGCTCAGGGAACTGGTAACACTGCAGGGACACGGCATCCTCGTTCCACAGGCAGAAGTTGTAAAAGCCGATCCTCAGGTTGGGCAGGTCAGTGAGGTTGCCAGCCTTCCAGAGAAGAGCGTAGAACAGCAAGGAGGTAACCAGGACCGTGAGGACCATGATGCTCAGGAACAGCAGAATGTCCCGCTGTGGCCTGGCAAAGGCCATCTCCTGGCCTTTGCAGGGGGACCTACAGGGAAGTCACACCAGTTAGTGTCCAGCGCTACCTCTCGCCCCGTGTCTTCATAAGCTCACGTTCTCCCTTGGGCATGCCATAGAAATCCATGGCAAGCTTTCTGCCTACGCTGCCTACCATCAAAGACAAGAAGTCTGAGTAACATGCAGTCAGGACCCACTGGATGAGAAGTCATCTGCATCTCTGTCACAAGGAAAAGTCTCTCCCAGGCAGCTTTGCAGACTGGCTAACATCTTGTCTGAAGTGCTCTGGTCAGAGGCTTTGCTGCAGCCCCAGTACAAGGAGTCATTGGAAACATTTGGGGAGTTGCTGAAGTCCTTATTGAGGGAGTTTTTACTGAGGTGAAGGGCAAAACTCACTCTTACTGGGAACCTGAAGGTTAGTTGAAGGGGATGGTTTTCATCACAGCTGCCATGACAACCACCTGGGGAGCTGTAAAAACTACCTATTTGCTGGGCCACAAATCAGAACACAACTTCTGTGCATGGGCCCTGGCACTGGTATGTTTTTGAAGCGCTGCAGTTCATTCTACTGTGAGCCTACACCATGGACCACTATCAGGTCCTCTCTGGAATTTACCTGTTCTGGTTTGGGAACTCATTACTGGGTCAAGACAAGATGTCACCTGATGTTGGAATCACATTGTAGTACTCATTACTTTGAAAATGTCTACAATTTCCCCCTCTCAACAGTAGCATGTTAACTATAGAAAGCTTAGAAAATATTTTTAAAATAAAAAAATATAAAAACATTTTATCCTACCACATACATAGAACCATTACTAATATTCTACCAGTGTTTTTTCTTATGTGCTGCTGCATTTTTAAATAGTTGTAACATTGAACATAATGCTTTTTTCGCTGGATATTGTGAACATTTTTCAAAACTTAAATATTCTTCAAAAACATGATTAATGGCTGCATAATAGCTCATAGAATTATCCATTACACCATTATTAGACAAATCATTTCCATTTTTCACCCTTATAAGTGATAGTGAAGATACTTGTATGAGTCTTATTTGGGATATCTTTAAATGCAATCACTGTGTCAAGGGTAGAAATAGTGATTTTACCAAATGTGCCAAACTTACCTAAAGAAAACTTGTTAATTATAGTCCCTCGAAGTTGTATCAGTGCCCATTTCATTACACTTATCGTTAGAAAAAAAAACCCACTACTTTTTAGATCAGAAAGGCTTCATCCAATTTGCCTCTAAAACAGTGGTGTGCACACTATCCTTTACGTTTGTCTATTTCCAATAAGTGATAGAACAGCCATTTACACCCAGAACTGAATAGGAACACAGTGCTGCAGGCTTGTGAGGCACAAGGCGCCGTCATGATACCAAGTGGTCTCCTGGGAGCCCAAGCTAGGAGCCAGGTGGTGTCCAGCAACAAAGTGAGCAGTAGCCCTGCGGAGGAACCTGTAGGCTACACAGCCCTGATGACCACCTTCTGAAAGGACTGCTTCAGGGAAGTGCCCTCTTTTCCAGAGCTGACTGTAAGGTCTGTCTGCTTCCATCCACTGTGCTTATTCTACAAGAACAGAAGGGGGCCAAATGGGATATAAGAACATGGGAAGGACAGAGGGAGCGGCTCTATTCAGAGGACTCAAGTGTGCGCCAAAAATGAGAATAAAGATTTACCAGTGACTCCTTTGGCAGAGACTTGGGTGGGCTGGCAGATGGCGATGGGTCTGTTTAGACAAAGAGGCCTGAGCCTGTGCTGCCACCCCCGCCCCTGGGATGCCACTGGCCAGCCCCATCAGCACTGGGCAGTTTACCCAGTTCTGCCCATGGCTTCAGCTCCAGAGGAGTAGGGTGGAGGCACTTAGAGGTGAAGTGAGGGGCCATGCCAGCGACGCCCTGGCTGCTGACCCCTGTGGCACTGTTGTGCGGGCTCAGAGGATGAAGACCCTGGTGTGAACGAAGCTGGAAGACTCTTAGAGCAATGATGCTTTATCCGTGATTAAAAAGGTAGCTTTAGGCCATGTGTTATTAACCTGGATGATAAGGCGTTTTACCCAGCTGAGCCTGAGGTATGGAAAAAATCCCTAACAGGAACATATTTTGGATGGTTTTGGATATTTAACAAATGTTCGTAAAACCCTACATCTGTGTTTTTAATGGGTTTAGTATGTTAGAATGTGGAATGGATTTCCAGGATAGGAACCCTAGTTTGTGCTGTAGGAAATAAGGTTTGACTTGCCTCCCTGAGATGGGAGTTGGGGGTGCCTTTGCTTGAATCCTGTTACACTTGGGTTCAAAAAATTATTATTATTAAGCATTTTTACCTTGAAAACAGGGCTCAATTTCAAAAATGAATGAGACTTCTCAGAGGGGAGATTACATTAGCCACCTCACAGCTGCTCCTGCCAGCACAAGGGAGCCTTTGTTTTGACTTCTGCATTTCTCTCAACTGGCCTTTCGGTGGTTTTAAATAAAGAGTCCCAGCATTTGGGGAGGCCTATGCAAGAGGATTGCCTGAGCCCAGGGGTTCGAGACCAGCCTGGGCAACTTGGACCGCGTCTCTACAATAAATCAAAAAATTAGCCGGGCATGGTAGTGCATGCCTGTAGTTCCAGCTATTTGGAAAGCGGAGGCGGAAGGGTCACCTGAGCCAAGCAGGTTGACGCTGGGGTGGCTGTGAGCGTGCCACTACACTCCAGTCTGGGCGATGGAGACTCCAACTCAATTAAAAAAAAAAAAATGAAGTGTACAACAGAATAAAACTAAAGCCAAGAAGACTGGAGCTGTCCCTGGTTTGCCTTTTCTTCATCTCGCCTCATATTCAGTCCCAGCAGCTAAGCTCAGTGCCTGAGGCTCTCCACCGACTGGTACAGTTTGGGCTTAAACTTGCAGTTCTCCTAAGTTCTTGTAGGGCCCAGCTTCCACGCTTGCTTTGCACAGACAGACCTCTCAGGCTGTGCCCAGTCCCGTCTGCCCACCCTCCACTCTTCAGCTCCTCAAGTCCTGCCCTCTTTTCTGCTTCTCCAAATCCTGCCACGGCCACTCAAGCATCCGTGGGCTCCTTCAGCCCACACTGTGGTTTGGCCATAAATTAGAATGTATGCTCCACCAGAATGTAATCTCTCTGAGGGACAATCTTCATCTATTTTGCTGTTTTGGTAGCAGCTGTCTTTTTCTTCAGAGTGAATGAAGGTGCCATTGTCTCCTTGAGTTTTTTCACATGTGTATCTTAGTTACACATCTTAGGACAGCAGAGCTGCTTGAGCGAGGGCTGGGTTTTATGTCTCATCCCTACTCAGCACAGTGCTGAGATGACCCTCCATGCATCCTGTTGGAAATATGGGTAGACTTCAGGAACTTGTGTACGGAGAAGCTTCGCAGTGACAGCATATGGATCTTTTTTTGCTGCCCCAAAGGCCTGCCTTTTTTTGTTGTTGTTTTGTTGGTTTTTGTTTTCAACAATCCTGGTAGTCACACTCTCACTACAATGAGCTTTTAAATTTTCTTTAATGATAAGCCAGTATTTCCTTCAGAGGTCAGAAGGGGAAACTGCTGAGTCACTGTGGCCATTTTTAGATGAAATTTTTCCTGTTTGTAATTAACACCAGGCTGATCACAGAAAACTGGAAAATACATGAAAGTGTAGAGAAAAGACTAAAGATTATAACTTCAAGTAATAGAAATAACCTCTCTTAACAGCACATTTCTTTCTATAATTCTGTTTTGTTTTTGTGTAGTTGGGATCACATAAATATATATGTTTGTATCCCACTTTGCAGACATCATTATACCATGAACTAGAAATGTTTCCTAAACACTGTTTTAACATAGCTACATATAGCTGTATCATGGTTTATAGTTTTTTGGTATATATTATGCTTTATAACATTATTTTGTAGTAGTATAAATGCTATGATGAATATGTTTGTGAATCAGTTTATCCTACTACCAGCAATTTAAGAAAATACTTGTCTCATGTCATCCTCTCTAATATTGCATATTCTTGAGTCTTTTAATCTTTAATAGTTACAAATTGTGATTGTTACTTTCTTTCATAATTAGTAAAGTTTAACATTTTCAAGTCTTGTTGACTGTATTTCTTCTTTTGTGAAGTTCTATCAGTTATTTTGTTTTTTAAAAATCATTTTGAGTTTTAGTTTTTCACTGTGTGAATCCTTTATATAGAGAGGCTGTTAACCTTTTGCTATATAATTGTCATGGTAAAGTGTAATCCTTTAGCTGCACTAGGTCGCCTGGACCAACACACAGATTTAGACTCCAGGTCAGTGTGTGGGCTTGACCGTTGCCACTTGCGAGCCACAGTGTGAGCTGGGCCTTAGGAGGGAGATGATTTCTGTTCAGAAGGGAAGCAAGTTCCCAACTAGGGAAACAGAAGGAAAATATGCCTCAGATTAATTTGAGGCGGCTTTTTTTGTTTGTTTAAGCATCTCTAAAATGTTCGTGCTGATAAAGGAAAATGCGATGGTGGCTAAGAGACACAAACATTCTATCATTTAGTTCTAAATTATGTTCTTGTTAGGTTCATATTAAGAGGGTGAAGCTTTCATGAGAGTATGAGTGAGGAACAATTAGGATTCTGGTAGATTGTTGGATTAAGCTCCTTCTGGCTGTTTGCGAGCTGGGACGGGAGCTCAATGGGCAGAGAAACAGGGTGAACCAAGAACTTCCCAACTTAGGTTTGCATTCCAGCCCTGGCTCTGAAGATGAACCCCTCCTGCTGAGGGAGAGCTGCTCCTTGCCTATAAGGAGCACTTGAAGGCTTGTATTTCTTGCTTTTGACACTTGCCTTTTTGCTTCAGATGACTGAAGCGCTGCTTGCTCTCTTAAGTTGAAGAATCAAAATGAAATATATGGGCTGGTGTGATACCTCACACCTGTAATCCCACCACTTTGGGAGGTTGGGCGAGAGGATTGCTTGAGCCCAGGAGTTGGAGACCAGCCTGGGCAACATAGTAAGACCTCATTTTACAAAAAATAAAAAAATTAGCCTGGCATAGTGGTGCACACCTGTAGTCCCAGCTACTCAGGAGGCTAAGGTGGAAGGATGGCCTAGGTCCAGGAGTGGGAGGCTGCGGTGAGCTGGGATCATGTCACTGCACTCCAGCTTGGGCAACAGAAGGAGACCCCAACTCAAAATAAATAAATAAATAAATAAATACAATCGACAAAACCACCTATAGCATTTGGTGTTTCTTTTTACAGAGGAAGGTTTGTAGCTCCAACCTCTGTCCTCTAGGCATACTTTGTACTTTTTTCCTTATGTGCTAAACTATCTGTTAGTTTAAACATTATGTAACTCTACTGAATACAGATGTTGATAAGCACATTGTTTATAACGTCTAGCTTGTCATTACTCGTAGTTGTGGCTCTACATCATACATTCTTATCCCAATAAAATAAAAATAAATATAAAATAAAAACCCACAAAACCTCCTCTACTGTTTCTTATTAAAAAACCAAGCACAAACAAAAAGACTCTTGATTCTGTTTTTTCAACTCACTACTCCTGAGTGTCTAAATATATTGGCAAGCAAACTTTATGTATAGATGGGCTGGGTTAGTCTCTCATCAGGTGCCCAGGTTCACCACTTGTATGCCTCTGTCACTCATGTTGCCCCGTGGGCTTCTGCCTTCCCCCTAGGCCAGCCTCATGGAGCACCCTACACTGTCTTTCTTTTTTTTTGAGTTGAAGTCTCACTCTGTAGCCCAGACTGGAGTGCAGTGGCCGCTCCCAGTCACTGCAGCCTCGACCTACTGGGCTCCGGCAATCCTTCTGCCTCAGCCATCCAAGTAGCTGGAACTACAGGCGTGCGCTACCACGCCCAGGTCATTTTGATTTATTGTAGAGATGAGGTCTCGCCAAGTTGCCCGGGTGGGCCTCGAACCCAGGGGCTCAGGCAATCCACTCACCTCAGCCTCCCAAAGGCGTGGGATTACAGGCTGAGTCACCGAACCCAGCTTACACCGTCTTTCTTATCAGATGATGGCTCATCCACCTCCAGTGAAAATTCTATTTCACTTGTTTGGTGTTGCATAAATCCTTACAATGTGCCCAGTGGAGAGGAATGGATTCTTGGACTTGTATTATTCTTGCTCTCTTTTCCCTCAGCTTCTGCTACAATGACTTCTTTGGTATTTGGTATAACCTTGGGCAAGCTCAGGACTTTTATATTTGCTACTCCCTCTGCCTGAAAGGCTCTTAAAAAAATTTTTTTTAAATTTACCGTAAAGACAAGGTCTCGCCAAGTTGTCTGGGTTGGTCTTGAACCCGCAAGCTTAGGCAATCCACTTGCCTCAGCCTCCCAAAGTGCTGGGATTACAGCCTGGAAGGTTTTTCTATATATCCTGTGTCTCCCTCCATCCCTCCCTTACCTCCTTCAGGTCTCTGTTCAGATGTTGCTAACTCAGTGAGGCCCTCCCTGGGTTGACATTTTAAAAACAGCAACATCTGGCTGAGGTGAGTGGATTGCCCGAGCCCGCGGGTTCAAGACCCACCTGGGCAACTTGGCGAGACCTCATCTCTACAATAAATCAAAAAATTAGCCAGGCGTGGTAGCGCACGCCTGTAGTTCCAGCTACTTGGAAGGCTGAGGCGGAAGGATCGCCGGAGCCCAGCAGGTTGAGGCTGCAGTGGCCGGGAGTAGCCACTGTACTCCAGTCTGGTTGACAGAGTGAGACTCCAACTCAAAAACAATAACAACAACAACAAAAACAGCAATGTCCAACGCTCCCTGCTCTTCCTCCACAGCACTTCTCACTGTCTAGCAGGCTGAATATTTTACTTACTCTCCCAGCCCCTAGTAGAGTGTGACCTCCAGCAAGGAATTTGCCTCTCTTCTTCAGACATGTTATCCATACCCAGCACTTCAGGAGTTGGGTGCATTAGACCACTGGAGAGGATGCACACCAGCCGGGGTGACAGCTGAGGCTGGGGAAGAGGCCTCTTCCCTGACCTGGCGGCACCAGCAGCAATTGCTACCATGGCCTTGAAGGCTGCCTTGTAGAACTTACATGTTTTAATTTTGCTGGGGTCAAACATTATACCTTTGCAAATTTTGCAGAACAGAAGCTTAAAAGAAAAAACAGGTAAGGCGTTAGGTTCTTACAGCCTTTCATTAGTGATTTAAGAAAGCCAAAGGAGACCAGGGAGGGGAGGACTCACTTTGAGAAGATGCTGATTAGTGGAAGGGATTTGAGAAGGAATCTCATTTTAGTGAGAGCTTATTATTCATGGAAAACAGACCTCAAACTCTCTCGGGCATTTACTGTGTGCCAGGCCCTGCGCTAAGCACTTAATTGGTATTATCTTACTGATTTCTCACAACAACCCTATAGGATAGATTAAATTTTCATCTTTATTTTCCAGAGGAGAAAACAGGCTTTGTGACGATCAGAACTTGCCCAGCTTCCCACAGCCGGTGGATGATGGGACCTGTCAGGCTGCATCGTCTATCACCGTCAGAGCCTGCTTCTGGCCGCACATTCACTCGTTCAATCATCTCATTCAGTCCGAGTGTGGACATTGTCATCACTGAGCTCATCTGATGTAGCAGAGCGTTGTGGAAGAACAGTCCTGAGCATGTGTCTTCTGGGTTCCAGGCCCGCTCTTCCACCTACCAGCTGCGTGATGTGAGCTGCTTCACGTCCGTCTGCCTAGTTTTCTGACCTGTAAGATGGCTATTATTACAGACCTTACTTTGTAGAAGTTATGGAAATTCAATGAGATAACTTATGTGTGGTCCTTAGAACCTGACTTGGTAAGTATTATGTGAATTATTATTATTATTATAGAGAGGAAACAAACAGAGGCTCCGAGAGGTGAAGCCTGGGGCCACACAGTCTAACAGTGCTGAGATTCTAGGGTTCATTCCCAGAGCTGGACTCCAGGAGGCTGGCCTCATTTAAGTTGGTGGTGATGGCTCCAGGACGCACCCGGCTGTCGAGAGGCAGCGAAGTGAGGTGGTGAGGAGCATGGACTTTAGAGCCAGGCCACGGGTGCCTGTTGCTGTCCTGTCACTCACTAGTCAGGTGACCAGAAACAAGTTACACAGCCTGCCCTTGACACACATCCTTATCTGTGAAGCATCATGGACTCTTGGGAGTCTGAAATAAGCTAACATACGCAGAGACAGATAGGACCTGGCACAATGCGTCTGCTGTGATCATGGTGCTGAAGCAACGGTTCGGGGGAGAAACAGGAATTGAGGGGGAGTGACAGAGAGATGGCCGGGTAGTGTGGCATGACTGGAGAGAGAAGAGGAACACAAGGAAGAGAATGTCAGCAGGAGAAAGCCAGGGCAATAGACTTGCCAGGGTATTGTGCAAGGGTGGAGGTTTACTTGTCAGAGGAGGCTGCCAGCCCTGGCCAAAATCTTTCTGGGATAATATATTTAAGATCAGTATGTTCAAGGTTTGGGTGTGGCTCCCACAAAAATAAAAAAGGGAAGAAGAAAGGGAAATGTGTCACGCTTCCTTTGTCAGAAACATGAGTCTAGGTTCCAATTTTTCAAAACTGGGCTACCACAGTGTTTCTCAGCCATGTTATGTGGTGGCAGCTCCCAGCTTTCACAGTGTTTTCTGTGTGTGGCCATTCCTACCAACAAGCTCTTTATGGAACACTATGATATTTTGATTTATTTAAAACTTCCATGTACGCAAAAACAGCTTTACTGGTAGAAATAGGACTATACTATGAGATTGTAATATAAAGTCAGAAGTGTGAGTCTAGGCATCCACACATCTATTGAGTTAGCTATTTAAATTGCTACATTAATGTTAACTTGCTATTTGTTCAATTATTTTGTTGCTTATTAGCTCTCACTAGCAAGTAATCCAGCTGGGAACAAAGGTTACACAAAATTTGGAGGGAGGAAAAATATCCTGAAAAATGAGAAAATATCTACAAATTGGGGGACCCATCCTCATTTGGTTCTTATTGGCAGGAATCCACAGTTCAGCTAATGGGAGGTTAAGATTCACAGGGTCCCAAGGAGAGTCTGATAATCAATAGTACTAGAAACAAGTAACTGTCTGGCTGTCCGTGGCTGGTTTTCCTGCTCTAGCCCTCTCTCCTGCGATTCTGAAGGAGATTCCTACTCCCCTTCTAGCAGAGAGGTCAGCATTTAAATGACACCATGTAAATGACACACTTTGGTTGGTTTCCTGAGTCTGAAGCTCTGCAGGGGTTGGTGCCACACAGGGCAAGCCAGGGGCCTGCCTGTGCTGAGCTTGCACTCTGGGAAGACAAACATCACACATTTTAGAAAGATAATTTCTGAAAAGTTTTTGGAAGGAAATAAGCAGAGGAAGCGAGGGAGGGACACTGGCAGCAGGAAGTGATGATTCTGGCAAAGAGGGTTAACCTGGGAAGGCCTCTCTGCAGAAGAGATATGCGGTTGAGGCCCGAAAGCGTTTTTCATTAACT
The DNA here is from genome assembly GCF_000164805.1 of Carlito syrichta. Taxonomy (NCBI): domain Eukaryota; kingdom Metazoa; phylum Chordata; class Mammalia; order Primates; family Tarsiidae; genus Carlito; species Carlito syrichta. The sequence continues at coordinate 122,475 of NW_007245626.1, forward strand.
AATGCTGAAGCAATTGATTAGTCAACTGGAAATACAAAAAACAAAAATACAAAAAAAACCCCAACTATTAGGTCCTCATCTCATGCCACATATCAAAATTAATTTCCCATAGATCCAAGAGTGAAATATAATGAACAGATTAAAAAATTAGGCAAAAAATAAATATTTGATTTATGAATTTCTGAACTTAAAAGCAAATCAAAACCATAAGAAAAAGTACAGATTTAACTATTTTAAAAAGATAGATTTCTATACACCAGAAACAACATGAATAAAAAGTCAATGAGCATAAAAATATGACAAATATGAAACAATCAATATACCTAATGTATAAAATATTCATGCACATACCTAGGAAAAACATTGAACCCCATAAAAATGAACAAATAATATGAACAAATAATTCACAAAAAAGAAAAGGAGTTAACTAACAGGAGAAAACATCTATACCTTTCCTAATATAATCAGATATATGCCAAGTAAAATAGCCTATCAAAACTGAAGATAAAAGCACTTGATGATATCAAGAGTGTGGGTAAACTGGCATTCTCACACAATGCTGGTAAATGGGAAAATTTGTACAAATGTTTCTGGGAGGCAATTTGGCAAGACACATTAAAAACCCTAAAACCAGGCATATCTTTTTGGCCTAGTAAACCCACTTTTATACATCTATCTTAAGACAGCAATCTGAAATGCAGTCAATGATTTATACATAGGAATGTTCATCACAGCATTACTTTTGACAAAAAATGGAAGCAACTTGGATACTCTATATTAGAAGTAAATTATGAAGCACTATGCAGCTTTTAGAAAAAGCAGGTATAGAATCACTCTATGTGGTGTGACTGCATCTATATAAAGGTGCATCAAAGAAAGGGACTAAGGAAGCATTGAAAATGGTAATGTTATCTGTAGTATCTCTGAGTGGTGGCATTATAGGCAATTGTCCTTTTGTTCTCTTTTCCCATTAAAAATATTTCCAGAATTAGGTGCTGTATTTATAAAAAAGTGGAACTTACAAAATAGTCATAAATATCTCAGTGATTAAATAAAACAGGGACTAAGCTGGAAAGAAAGTTGAAAGAGGGGAATATGTGTGAAATTGAAAGAAGAATGTCACATGGATGAACCTCAGACCTGAGGCTTTGGGGGATGGAGTGTGTGGGGAGGACATTGAAAAAGGCTCAGCCTGTCATCCCACGCCTTTGGGAGGCTGAGGTGAGTGGATTGCCTGAGCCCGTGGGTTCGAGACCCGCCTGGACAACTTGGCGAGACCTCATCTCTACAATAAATCAAAAATCAGCCAGGCGTGGTAGCACGCGCCTGTAATTCTGGCTACTCAGAAGGCTGAGGCAGAAGGATCGCCGGAGCCCAGCAGGTTGCGGCTGCGGTGGCTGGGAGCGGCCACTGCCCTCCAGTCTGGGTGACAGAGTGAGACTCTAACTCAAAAAAAAAAAAAAAGAAAAGAAAAATGCACTTTGGTTGTCCTGGGGGAGGAAAGAAGGAAATGCGCATTTTTTCCTCCCTCAAAGAGAAGCCTTTGGTTTTAGGGGTGGAAAGTTACAATGAAAGATACTAGCAAACTAAGCTCACATTTTAGAAAAATCTCTTAAGATATGCTCCAGGAGAATTAAAATTTCACCATGAACTTCCATTGGGGTATAAGAAGCAATCTAGTCTAATACTGTAGGGTCTAAAAACCTCTTAGCTCCTCTTGTATTCTTTGAAGCAAGAACACAGCGCTTACCGACAATCTTGTGTGTCTGTGAAGGTTGCAAGGTGTTTCCATGACTACCTCTGAGTAATAGTTTAGTTTAGCTGCCGCTGGCCAGTGGCCTACTTCTGTGGACCTGTTCTGAGGACCCGTGCCTTCAGCCACAGCCACATAATGTATAGACCGTAGACAAGATCCTGCTGCGAAGTCAGCTCGTGTATTATACTGACCTCACCTTTTTCCTCTTTGAGGCCAGAGGTAGCTGGTGATGCCAAAGAGTGGGGGGAAAGAACAAAGGGTGTAAAGGAGGCAGATCATACAGAGGCAGAGAGGGAGGGCCACAGACACTGAACAGCCAGGTATTTCCCCCATGGGGATTGCTAGAAGGTGAGATATCTAAGAAAACAGTTGGCTTACGAGGTGGTGGGCATCTGGGCCGGCTGAGGTGCTTCGGGGTGAGTACTTACACAGAGAAAATGCAGATCCCACACTCATGAAAAGAGGAGCAGGAAACCAGGGTCGCTCGGCTGCTGCTTCCTCCTCGCTGGCTTCCACCGTCAGGCTCCAGCGAGGTGGACAGTGGAGAGGGAGCTGGGAGGCAGGGGCAGCCCGAGCTAGGGCCTCGCGGCATTCGCAGTTGTGCCTAAGTAAACAGCTCTGAACTTTGGAACGTTTGTGCTGACTGATGTCATTATCAGCTGATTTCACTTTCGTTTCCTCACGTGCTGATGGCCATGACTTTTCAGAATTAAGGAATGTAAACAACTTTTTGTTGTTCATTACCCTGTATTCTTTATCACACACTGTAGTCAACAAACTAACTGATTAAATTACCAGGTAAGTGTCTTTGCTACATCACCCTGTAATTCCACAAAAGAAAGTGGCCCAAGAACTCTCAAAGCTTCCCGTGATTTAAACTCCGAGATAAACGCAACCTGGAACCTGACTCAGAAGGCAACTTCAGGACCATCCGGTCCAAGCCTCCAGCCGGTGCAGCGGGCGGGGCCCAGGTCACCCCCTGCCTGCTCCATCGCTTGGGAAGCAGCTGTGCCACCTGTGCTGCCAGCCCCTTTCAGAAATTAGCTTTGCAAGGATGACCAGGCTTCTCCTAAACCTTTTCCTCGACACTCTCAGGATGGTTAGGCCCATATTGGGAGCAGAACAAAGCTTCTATTTTTGGAGTCATAGGGAGTGTAAAATTTCTTCCATCGCTCACATGACCACCTGAAAATTTCAACTTCATGAAGCCTGTGTAAGCCAGGAGACAGTTACCTACTACAACTGCCGAACCCTTCAGGGTTTCTCTTCCCCTCCCCCTGCCCGGCCCCCAAAGGAGAAGTTCTCCCAACGGATGCATTCCCCCTGCTCTCCTCCCCACCTCTTAGTTATTTTAAACCCAAACTCCAGAAAGAGGCAATGTGATCTCAGAAAAAGGAAGCATAGAGGCTTTGGGATCAGACAGTTCTGCTACATATTAGCAAATTATTTAATCTCTTTGAGCACCAGTTTCTCCTCTGTAAAATGGAAACATTCTATTTTGCATAGCTATTTGGGGGACTGGAGATAACGTGTGTGCTTATAATACAGTACAGTTCTGGGCACATAGCAGTGGTAGCTATTATTATACAAGCAGAATTTCTGTGTATCTAGTGTAATCTTCATAGTATTGCCTTCAAGACAGAGATAAAATTAACTTTTAGGTACTAATATAAACTATTACTCTCAAAACTGAATACTGGCGAGTGAAGTGAAGCAATATAGAAGAGAGAAATGTACACTTAACATTTTAAACATTTATTCAAGAGTCTAATTCCCATAGTTTTTAAAGAGTCAAACAGTTCTTCAAAGTTTGTCATGAAAACCAGCAGGCCCACACTCTCCCCGTTTCCTTATTCAGAGGCAAACATTTTCACCTATCTTAGCTGATTCTTTAGGTATTTATCTCAGTTCTCCAAATAACGTGCTTGGATCGACACTTCTTGATTTTTCAGTTTCAGGCATTATTTATTTATTTATTTATTTATTATTTTTTTAATTTTTTTTTGAGTTGGAGTCTCACTCTGTCGCTCAGACTGGAGTGCAGTGGCCGCTCCCGGCCACCGCAGCCTCGACCTGCTGGGCTCCGGTGACGCTTCCGCCTCAGCCTTCCAGGTAGCTGGAACTACAGGCGCGCACTACCACGCCCAGCTAATTTTTTGATTTATTGTAGAGATGAGGTCTCGCCAAGTTGTCCAGACGGGTCTCGAACCCACAGGCTCAGGTATCAGGCATAATTTATTGACTCCCAACCGCAAAAGATGAATTCGTGAATCACAAATATCAACATCAACAGGAGTTTGGAAGAAGTTGATTCCAAATATCAACATCAACAGGAGTTTGGAAGAAGTTGATTCCAGCTTCCATGGATGACTTTGAGAGGTTCTAGATTTCGGTAGACAGAGTAACCACAGATGTGGTGGAAACAGCAAGAGAACTTGAATTAAAAGTGAACCTGAAGATGCGACGGAATTGCTGCAATCACATCATAGAAGTTGAGTAGAGGAGGAGTTTCTTCTTATGGATGAGCAAAGAAAGCAGCTTCTTGAGATGAATACACTCCTGGTAAGACGCTGAGAACGTTGTTGAAACGACAGCAAAGAACTTAGTCTGTTATATAAACTTAGTTGATAAAGCATCAACAGGGCTTCAGAGCACTGGCTCCATTTTTGAAGGAGTTCTACTGTGCAGAAAATGCTATCAGACAGCTTCTCATACTACAGAGAAGTACTTTCATGCAGAGTCAATTCATGTGGCAAATTTCATTGTTGTTTTACTTTAAGTGATTGTCACCGCCACCCCAGCCTTCAGCAAGCTTCACCCTGATCAGCAGCCATCAATACCAAGGCAAGACCCTCCATCAGTAAAAAGATTATGACATACTGAAGGCTCAGGTGATTGTTAGCATTTTTTTTTTTTTAGCAAGAAAGCATCTTTAGATTAAGATATTTGTATTGTTTTTAGACTTATTGCTATTGCACACTTAGCAGACTATACACAGTAAGCATTACTTTTATATACACTGGAAACCAAAAAATTTGTGTGACTTGTTTTATTGTGGTATTCGCTTTATTGTCTGGAGCAGAACTTGAAATATCTCCAAGGTATGCCTGCAAATACCATTCCCAGCAGTTAAACCATATAGAAGACTACAGTAACTTTTCCTGTCCTGCATAACTTTTTGTCCTCCCTGAAGATAACTGCCTTTTTTTGGTTGTTTGGTTGTTTTGCTTGTTTTTTGTGTGTGTACTGAATAATAATCCAGTCCTCAAATTTCTATCAAAAAATTCGTATGCATCCAGTATTCCCTGTCTTCCTGAGAAAGGCTACCTCAGGGCCTTTCAGCCTACTTCAGCCTAGGGTGAGGACTTTGACATTTGGTACACAGCTGTCATGCCAGGGACTCCCTTTGCTTCTATTCTGTGTTGAATCTCCTATTTCCTGCATCAAAGACTTTTCTCTTTCTTGATTTATTCAGTTTTAATGGAATAAATCTCTAGTAACTTCCTGAGAAATAGGTGCACTGAGGGTAATTTTTTGACAACTTGCAAAACTGAAAATATTTTTATTCTAATTTGACCTATTCTATTCAAACTTGATCAAATTTAAGCTGATTACAGAATTTTAGATAAGAAAATAATTTTCCTTTATAATTTTTAGGGTTTTGTTTCATTCTATTTAGCTTTCATGTTATGTTGAGAAGTTTAAAGTTACTCGGCTACCTAACTTCCAAAATGGTCTCTCCTGTTGACATTCCTTCAGTTTTATTCCTCAAAAAAAAAAAAAGTTATTGTAGTGAGGGTTTGAGAGGGAGAAAAGTTAAATGTGTATCCACTTTGTCATTTCTAACTGGATGTCTAAAATATTTTTTTCTTCTTTCCTTTTCTTTTGTTTTCACCCTAGGAAGGCTCTTTCTTGTTGTATCTTTCTCTGGTTCTTTCTGGTAATCTAGCTGGCCTATAGTTGAGGTTGTTGCTTTTGTCAAGTTACTAACCTTCTTTTCACAGTTTACCACCAAAATCTCCATTGTTTTTGGCAGCTCCTTTAATCTTAAACTTCCTCACACCATTCCAAACAAGTCAGTTTACTGGGGGAGTGCTTCAGATCTCTCTTATCTCACGTTCCCCAGCCCATGGAACCTGGAGAATAGCCTCTGCCCCAAGGTTGGGTGAAGGAAGGGAGTCCCTGACCGCTTGACCATTTGCCTAGAATTTGATCTCTGCTGCATGGAGGTAGGAGATGAGAAATAGTTGGCAGCCTGCCCCTTCCAGGGGAGATACCATAGCCCTTGACTGTGAGCTCCCAGGAATGCGATCCCATTGTTCTGGGCCACACTATCCTGGAGTGAAGCTTTCCTCCTGAACTGGGGCCAAGGGAGGGAATTAAGTGCCCCAGGTCCTCACTTTTCTTACTGGGACTGAGTAAATTTTCTTGAATGAATGAATGTGTCTTCATTTAATGAATGTCATTAGGGCAATTTCCAGAGATTTAAATGGGTTTTTCTAAAAACTGTAATTTTTTTTTTTTTTGAGTTGGAGTCTCACTCTGTCACCCAGACTGGAGTGCAGTGGCCGCTCCCGGCCACCGCAGCCTCGACCTGCTGGGCTCGACGATCCTTCCGCCTCAGCCTTCCAAGTAGCCGGAACTACAGGCGCGCGCTACCACACCTGGCTAATTTTTGATTTATTGTAGAGATGAGGTCTCGCCAAGTTGCCCAGGCGCGTCTCGAACCAAAACTGTAATTTTTACCAGGCCCCCCTTCCCCCACTGGGGAGTGGGTAAAAAGCTGCTGTTCTAGAACTGAATCACTCCCCATTTTAAAAAAAATAAATTTTAAAGATTTCTTTTTTAAAGAACAGTTTTAGATTCAAAAAATTGAGCGGCAGGTACAGAAATTTCTCATATAATTCCCATACATACCCAAGGTCATCTAGTTCTCTCCTATGTTACCTTCTAGGAGATGTATAGTTTTGCATTTTTTATTTAGGTCTGTGACCCATTTTGAGTTCAGTTTTGTCAAGAGTGTAAGTTCTGGTTTTTGTTTGTTTGTTTGTTTTCTTTTTTTTGCATTTTGATATCCAGTTGTTCCTGCATCATTTGTTGAAAAGACTATCTTTGCTCCATTTTATTGACAAAATCATTTGACTATATCTATGTGGATATTTTTCTGGGCTCTCTATTCTGTTCCACTGATCTGTTCCACTGATCCATTGTTTTGCCAATACTACTTTGTACTGAGTACAGTAGCTTTATAGTAAGTCTTGAAGTCAGGTAGTGTCAGTTCTCCGACTTTGTTCTCCTTCAATATTATGTTGACTATTGGTCTTTTGCCTTTTCTTATAAACTTTAGAATCAGTTTGTTGATATCCACAAAATAGCTTGCTGGAATTTTGATTGGGATTGATTGGGAAGAACTGACATTTTGACAATATTGAATCTTCCTATACATAAACATGAAATATCTCCCCATTTATTAATTCTTTAATTTTTTTATTAGAGTTTTGTAGTTTTTCTCATATAGATCCTGACATATTTGTTAGATTTATACTTAAGTATTTCATTTTTTGGTATTGTTAATGGTATTGTGTTTTTAATTTCAAACTCCAATTGCTAATTGCTGGTATATAAGACGACAGTTGACTTTTTGTACATTGACTTTGTGTCTTGCAGTCTTGCTATTTTTCACTTGTTACTTCTAGGAATTTTTATTTTTGTTAATAATTCTTTGGGATTTTCTACATGGACAATCACGTTATCTCTGAACAAATATAGCTGATCTTTGAAAAACACAAGAATTAGAGGTGATGACCAATCATGTGGTAGAAAATTCATGTATAACATTTGACTCCTCAAAAACTTATCTATAATAGCCTACTGATGATCAGAATCCTTACCAATAATATAAACAGTTGATAAGACATATTTTGTTTTTTATATTATATACTGTGTTCTTATAACAAAGTAAGCTAGGGAAAAGAAAATGTTATTAAGAAAATCATAAGGAAGAGAAAATACATTTACACCACTGTGCTGTATTTATTGATAGCATAAGTTTAGGCCATCTATTTGCAAGATGAATCATCCATCTGAAATGGCAGGCTAGTGCAGCTTCAGACTTCTATTTATGGTCAAATCAGGCAGTTCAACTTTTTCTTGTGATGTCATGACTATTCTTTGCTTCTTGAGAGCAATTCCACCATCACTAGTTGCACTTTGAATGGGTCCCATGGTGTTAACACAAGGTTTATGGCATTGTACTAAACAAAATGAAAAATACAGAAGAACTATGAGAAATCACTTTTTACTGTGATACACAATTTAGGAGAGACAAACTGCTCATTCGGAGATGACAACACTTGAGCTCACTGCAGTAGCAACACAAAATGGGTACAAATTTATTACACTGTACTACAGTGAATTTTATGTTTGATTACATTTCTCTTCATTGAGAATGGTGCCATGCAAGGTCTGTAAATGTTTGTTGTGTATATATTTTGAAAAATTTTAACTTTTAAAGTTAAAAATATTTTATTTTAAATATTAAATATTTTATGGTGGTAAGTGATAAAATAGACTAGTATCTACTTATATTTGGTACATTCAAGACATACCTTTTTATTTTTATTTTTGATATTTCTAGGCTGTAGTTATCTGTGAATTTTTTCAAATTGCTACCAGTCACCAAAAATTTTAACAATATATTTATTGAAAAATCCATGTGTAAGTGGACTCATTCAGTTCAAGCCCACTCAGTTGTTCAAGGGTCAACTGTATGGTTTTATTTTTTTCCTTTCCAATCTGTATACTTTTTATTTCCTTGTCTCATTGAAGTACTTAAGACTTCTTGAATGATGTTGAATAGGAGTTGGTGAGAGCAGACAGCCTTACTTTATTCTCAGTCTTAGCAGGAAAGCATACAGTTTCTCATCATTAAGTATGATGTTAGATATATTTTTAAATTAATTTCTGGTAGATGTTTTTATCAAGGAAGTTCCTCTTCATTCCTTGTTTGCTCTGAGGTTTTTTTTTTCAAAATTTTTATTTGAAATATGCAGGGTGCAATTCAGGGTTAGGTATACAAATGTTCATTATGCAGGTACCCTTGTTGATGAGGTGTCCCCCCATCCCCTGGCAGTTTCCTACTACTGCCAATCCTTTTCTTACAGTATTACCATAGTTGTTCAAGATCCACTTATGAATGAGAACACGTGATGGTCAGTTCTTTGTTTCTGCGATAGATTACTCAGTATTGTAGACTCTAAGTCCATCCAAGTTGTTGTGAAGTTCATAATTTTGTTTTTCTTTATGGGTGCATAATATTCCATTGTGTATATGTACACTTTTTTTTTTAGTTGGAGTCTCACTCTGTCACCCAGACTGGAGTGCAGTGGCTGCTCCCAGTCACCACAGCCTCGACCTGCTGGGCTCTGGTGATCTTCCCGCCTCAGCCTTCCAAGAACCGGAACTACAGGCACGCGCTACCACCACCCTGCTAATTTTTGATTTATTGTAGAGATGAGGTCTCGCCAAATTGCCCAGGCAGGTCTCGAACCCGCAAGCTCAGGCAATCCACTCACCTCAGCCTCCTAAGGCGCAGGATTACAGGCTGAGCCACCAAGCCTGGCTTGTACACTTTTTTAAATCCAGTCTTCTTTCAATGGGCAGCACAGTTGGTTCCATATTTTTGCTGTTGTGAATAATGCTGCAATAAACATGCGTGTGCAGTTATCTTTTCATAGAGTGATTTGAGTTCTTCTGGGCATATTCCTAGTAGGATGATTGTGGGTTCGTATGGGAAGTCGATTTTTAGATCTTTTAGGAATCACCACACTGTTTTTCACAAAGGCTGTACTAGTTTACACTCCTGCCAATAGTGTAGAAGTGTTCTCTTTTCACTGAATCATCTCCAGCATCTGTTGTTTTTTGAGTTTCTGATGATGGCTATTCTGACTAGAGTTAGGCGGTATCTCAGTGTGTTTTTAATTTGCATTTCTTTTATGACTAGTGAGACTGAGCATTTTTTCATGTATCTTGTGGCTGTTCATATGTCTTCTTTTGAGAAATATCTATTCATATCTTTTGCCCACTTTGTAATGGAGCTGTTTGTTTTTTCCTTTTTAGCACCTTTGAGTTCCTTGTAGATTCTGGATGTCAGGCCTTTGTTAGATATACAATTGGAAAATATTTTTTTTCCAGTCTGTGGGCTGTCTCCCCACTCTCAATGGTTTCTTTGACTTTGCAGGAGATTGTCAGTTTGATGAGGTCCCACTTGTCTATCTTATCTCTTATGGCATGGGCATTTGGGGTTTTGATCAGGAATTGGTTGCCAGTTCCAATTTCCATAAGGGTGTCTCCTGCATTTTCTAAGTTCTCATAGTTTGAGGTTGTACGTTTAGGTCTTTGATCCACTTAGAGTTGATTTTTGTGTATGGTGATAGGTAGGGGGTCTTTTTTAATTTGTTTGTTTTGTTTATGTTTTTGTTTGTTTTGTTTTTGAGAAAGCAGGATTTATTGGGAGAACAGAAAATCTCCCACAGTAGGAGGGGACCTGAGGGGGTTGCCCAGGAGTCTTGTTTTAATCATCTGCATGTAGTCAGTCAGTTTTCCCAGCACAATTTACTGAGTAGGTTCTCCTCTCCCCAGTGGTTGGTGGTAGAGTCTTTGTCAAAGATGAGTTGGTTTAGACATTGAGATTTTGCTTCTGGAATCTCTATCCTGTTCCATTGGTCTATATGCCTATTCTCGTACCAATAACAGGCTATCTTGATTATTGTACCAATACCAGGCTGCCTTGATTATTGTAGCTTTATAATAAAGTGTAAAGTCTGGGAGTCTGATACTTTCTGCTTTTTTCCCCTGAGGATTGTTTTGGCTATTTGTGGCCATATGAATTCCTGTATTGTCATTTCCAAGTCTGAGAAGAATGCTGCTGGTAATTTAATGGGTATTGGGTTAAATCTGTAGATTGCCTTGGGTAGGATGGACATCTTAAAACTGTTGCTTCTTCCAATCCATGAGCATGGACTATTTTTCCATTTGTTTGTGTCATCATTGATTTCTTTGAGCAGTGTTTTGTAGTTTTTGTTGTAAAAGTCTTTCTCCTCTCTGGTTAGGAAGATGCCAAGGTATTTCTTTCTTAGTGTGTGTGTGTGTGTGTGTGTGTGTGTGTGTGTGTGTGTGTGTGTGTGTGTGTGTGTCTATTGCGAATGGGATTGTGCTTTTTATTTGGGTTTCTCTTTGTTTCATTGTTGGTATATAGGAATGCAACTGATTTTTGCACATTGATTTTGTGCCCTGAGAATTTGCCAAAGTCCTATATCAGTGCAAGGAGGTTTTTGACAGATTCTCTTAGGTTTTCAAGGTATAGAATCATGTCATCTGCAAAGAGGGATAACTTGACTTCCTCTTTTCCTACTTGGATACCCCTGATTTCCTTCTCTTGTCTGATTGCTCTATCTAGGACTTCCAATACTACATTGAGCAGGAGGTGAGAGAGTAGACATCCTTGTCTTGTTCCAGTTTTCAGGAGAAATGGTTCCAATTTCTGTCTGTTTAGCAGTATGTTGGCTGTGGGTTTCTCATAGATGGCTCTTATTATTTTGAGATATGTTCCATCTATGCCTAGATGTTCAGGGTTTTTATCAAGAAGGAGTGCTGGATTTTATCAAAAGCTTTTTCCACATCTAATGATATAATCATGTGGTTTTTGTCTTTACATCTGTTGATGCATTTAATTACATTTATGGTCTTGTGGATGTTGAAACAGCCCTGCATCCCAGGGATGAAGCCTACTTGGTTGTGGCGGATGATTTTTGAGGTGTGTTGTTGGATCCGGTTTGCTAGAATCTTGTTGAGAATTTTAACATCTATGTTCATCAAGGATATTGGCCTTTATTTCTCTTTCTTTGTTGAATCTTTACCCATTTTGGGTATCAATGTGATGCTAGCTTCATAAAATGATTTAGAGAGAGTTCTACCTTTCCCAATTGCCTGGAATACTTTCAGTAGGATTGGTATCAGTTCCTCCTTGTATGTTTTGTAGAATTCTGCTGGAAAGCTATGTGGTCCAGGGCTTTTTTTTTGTAGGTAGTTTTCTTATGACATAGTCAATTTCCTGGGTTGTTATTGGTCTATTTAGGGTCTTGATTTCTTCTTGTTTCAATCTGGGGAGGTTGTGTGATGTAAGAAAATCCTCCATTTCATTTAGATTTTCGAGTTTGATTCCATATGGTATACACAGTAGTTTCTGATAATCTTTTGTATTTCTTCAGGGTCAGTTGTGACTTGATCTTTTGCATTTCTGATTGTGTTTATTTGGACTTTTTCTCTCTTTTTCTTGATCAGTCTAGCTAGGGATTCATCAATCTTGTTTATCCTTTCAAATAACCTGCTTTTTGTTTCATTGATTTTTTTTTTCTGTATTATATTTTTGTTGACTATGGCCTGAATTTGGGCTTTTATTTTGGTCATCTGGATTCTTCTGTGGAAGTTAGGGTTTTGGTAGTCTTGCTTTGCCGGCTTCCTTAGGTGATTTGTTACGCTGTTAACTTGTGATCTTTCCATTTTCTTCATGTTGTTTGTAGAGATATGAATTCCCCTCTTAGTACTGATTTCATGGCATCTCAGAGATTTTGGTAAAATGTTTCTTCATTTTCATGTTTTCAGATATGTTTTGATCTCTGTTTTGATTTCCATGATGACCCAGTAGTTGTTTACCCATCATGCTGTTTAGTGTCCATGTCTTTGTGGGTTTCGGGGGAACTTTGTTGATGTTGATATTTATTTTTATTTCACTGTGGTCTGAGAAGGTGCATGGCAGAACTTCAATCTTATGGAATTTGTTTATGTTTGATTTTTGGCTGAGGATGTGGTTGATCTTAGAGTAAGTTCCGTGTGGTGATGAGTAGAATATATGGTCTGTGGTTGTTGAGTGGAGTTTTCTGTAGGAATCAATTAAGTCCATTTGGTCAAGCATCATGTTGAGGTTCTGGATCTCTTTGTTGACTTTTTGTCTTGATGGTCTGTCTATGGTTGTTAGTGGGGTGTTTAAGTCCTCAGCTATGATAGTGTTAGTAACAATATCTTTTCTTAGTTTACCCAGAAGTTGCTTTATGAAAGTTGGTGCTAATATGTTGGGTGCATATATGTTTAGGATGGATAGTTCTTGTTGATGGATTGAACCTTTTATCATATAGTGACCTTCTGAATCTTTTAAAATTTTTTCATAGCTTAAAGGGTATTTTTCCAGATATTAATATTGCAACTCCTGCTTTCTTTTGTGTTTTGTTCACCTGAAATTTTGTTTCTCATTCTCTTACTTTGAGTCTGTGAGTGTTCTTTCTGGTGAGATGAGTCTCTTGGAGATAATATATTATTGCCTCATGATATTTTATCCAATATGTCATTCTCTGTCTTTTCAGTGGTGCATTTAGTCCATTCACATTCAGTCTAATCATTGAGATGTGAGAGTTTATCACTGTCATGAGGTTCTTATAGAGTTTGTTGATGTTGCTGGTTTTTTTTTTTTTGTCTTTCTTTTGATATTTGAATTGATTCATGTGTATTTTCAACTTTTTTCCTGCATTCTTGGGAAGGCCTTTGTCATCCTTTTTTTCCTTTCTTCTGTGCTTAGTAGTGTTTCTTATAGAGCCGGGCTGGAGGCAGCATAAGCTCTTAGGGACTGAGTGTCTGGAAAGGATTTTAATTCTCCATCACTAATGAAGCTTAGCTTGGCTGGGTAGGTGATTCTTGGTTGAAATTGTTTATCTTCAAAAACTTTGAAGATTGGGCTCCAAGCTCTCTTAGCCTCAAGTATTTCTATAGATAAATCTGCTGCTATTCTAATTGGTCTTCCCTGGTAGGTAGTTTGACCTTTCTCTCTTGCTGCCTTTAGGATTTTTTCTTTTATACCTACTTTGTGTAGGCGAATTACTATGTGTTTGGGAGTTGGTCTTCTCATTTGTTGTCTTGCAGGGGTTCTCGGAATCTCTTGTTCTTGGTCATTTCCCTGATGAGATGAGGGAAGTTTTCTTGGATAATTTTATGGAATGTTTGTTTCAAGATTGTCTCTGTCTCTCTATTTGCCTCAGGGATTCCAATTAATCTTAGATCTGGCCTCTTGAAATAGTCACTCATCTCTTGGAAGTTTTTTTTTTTTAAAGCTTCTTTTCTATGTTTTTAACAGTTTGAGTTAGTTCCATATTTTGGTCCTCAAACTCTGAGATTCTTTCTTCTACTTGGTTAATTCTGCTTTCCATGCTTATCAGTTTGCTATTTATTTCATTCACTGTATTCTTTATTGCTATGTTATCTCAGTTATCAACTCCTTCATTCTTTCCTCTTTTCTCTACTCATTTCTATTTATTCTCTCTATTAATATCTTGATATCTGGGTTTGTGGTTTGAGACCAGTCATTCTGGGGGCTCTTCACTGTCTGAGTTCCAAAGTCTGTATTCTCTGTGGCTGACCTCCCAGGGGTCTGTGTGAGACTCATATTCTTCCTTTGGTTTTTCTTCATTTGTGTAGGTTTTCCTCCCTCGTTTTTGGCTCTTCTTTAATTCTGTTGTTCAGTGATAAGGGGGTTAGCTTTTATTTCTGTTTGCTCAATCTCCTATTCTTTCTTATGTAGATCCTCTGGTTTTCTTCAAATCTGAAGCTGGACTGGGGATTGGGGCCTGTGCTTTTTGCAGTTTTGAGATTTACTTAAGGGGGAGCTGTGATTCAGAAGCTATCTGCAGATGCCAGTATCCACTGAGAGGTGTGGGCCCCTTGGAACCCACTTCCCACTGTCCATGCAGTGGGGGTGTCTGTTTGCCCCCTGGAAGCAAAATGAGATAAGAAAAAAAGAAAAGAACAGAAAAAGGAAGGGAGAAGATGAAAGGAAGGTGGAGAGAGAGAAAAAGAAGAAGAGGGAAAACAGACAGGCATATCAACTAATGAATAAACAGAGAAACAAACAAAGACAGAAAAATAAAAAAGACAAAAACATGCAATCATACAAATAAACAAAAATTCCCCTGTTGGTGTACTCTCCCTCAAAAATACCCAGACTCAAACAGAGACTCTAAAAAATAACATTAAAATAACAGAAGAAGGCAACTACAAAAACATAAACAAAAACAGAAAGAGAGAAGAAAAAAGAAAAATTCACCAATTCTGTAACTCCAGGTTCCTTTCATGGCTGCTCCAGGTTCTACCTTAAGGGGTGACTCTGGTCTCCAGCCACTCCCCTCTGCTCTCAGTGCAGGCTGATAGGGTTATTCTCAGTGTTGGTCAGATACCCCATGGACTACTGTGGGAGGAGAATGGATCAAATCCAGACTCACCCTACTCGCTGCTGCTGTGGTCAAGTCTCCCACTCAGATCAGACGTGTCTGTGCCTGTTGCAGCATGGGAGAGGGGTGTCTGTCTCTCTGAGACCGATGAAAGGATAGCCTCTGGGTCCCAAGATGGAGGCTGGGCAGAGTTGGGCAAGGCAATGCAGGTCTTTGCCCAGTCCCAGGACTGAGAAAATGGCACCTATCAGTGTTGGGGCTTTATTCTAGATTCCCATGACCTGCCTTCTCCATGGTTCCTCCTGCTCATGCCCAGTCTGTTGCTGCAGGTGATGGTGTGGGCTGGGTGCCAGATGGTGAGGAGCAGCTGTTCTCTGCTGCCTCCTCTCAAGAGAGCCCCAAGAATGGCAGATGATTCTGCATGCCTGAGTCTCCAATCTCAGGGTGGTGGTGGGTTGCAGTCACCTCTGGAGGAGAGCCCCAGGTGCATGAACCCGAGTCTCCCATCAGACGGACTTTCACTCACCCACCAGTACATGTCTATTCATGCAGTGTCTTTATGGACACTTGCTTTTGTGGAGACACATACATTCTGACCTGTTCTATCACCATCTTGCCTGGAAGCCCTGCTCTAAGTTTTAAATCATGAATAGTTGTAAGATTTTAGCTAATATTTTCTCTGCATCTATTGATGTGATAATGATTTTTATTCTTAATTCTGTTGATTTATGAGTTATATTGATGAAACGTTGAGCTCACTTTGTGTAACTGAAATAAATCCTATTTGGTTGCACTGCATAATTCTTTTTATACATTGTAAAAAAAGTGTATAGCACTTTGGGAGGTGGAGGTGAGAGGACTGCTTCAGTTCAGGAGTTCAAGACCAGCCTGGGAAACTTGGTGAGACCTCGTCTCTACAATAAATAAAAAAAGTTAACTGGGTGTGGTGGTGCATGCCTGTAGTTCCAGCTCCTTGGAAGGCTGAGGCAGAAGGATCACCTGAGCCCAGCAGACTGAGGCTGCAGTGGCTGTGAGCATGAGTGGCAGAGTGAGACTCCAAATAAAAAAAAAAAGTATGTTGTTCAATTTCCAAGTATTTTGGGATTTTCCAGTTATCTTTCTGTTATTGATTTCCAGTTTAAATCCATTTTTGTCAGAGAGTATACTTTATATAATTCCTATTCTTTTAAATTTGTTAAGTTGCATTTTATGGCCCAGAATGTGGTCCATACTTGTGAATGTTCCATGTTAGTTTGAGAAGAAGGTGCATTTTGCTGTTGAATGAGGTGTTCTGTGTTCCATAGATGTGGATAGCCTGCTGGATCTGTTAATTACTGACAGAAGGGTATTGAAGCCACCATTTATAAGATGGATTCATCTCTTTCTCAGTGTTTGACTCAGATATTTTGATGCTCTGTTGTTAGATGCGTATACATTAAGGATTGTTATACCTTTCTTGGGAATTAACCCCTCTTTATCTCTGATAATTTTTCTTGTCCTGAAGTCTGCTTTATACAAAAGTAATATAACTACTCCAGTTTTCTTTTATTAGTGCTAGTGTGATATAGCTTTCTCTGCTTATTTTAATCTATATCTTTATATTAAAATGGGTTTCTTGACAACGTATACGTCAACATTTGGATCATATTGGATCTTGTCTTTTTATTCATTCATATAGTCTCCTGCCTTGTAATTGCTGTATCTAGACCACTGACTTTTAAAGTAATTATTGATAGGGTTGGATTAATATCTACCCTAATTGTCACTGTTTCTATTTGTTGCTTTGCTTTTTGTTTATTATTTTGGCTTCTATTCCTATTCTACCTCATCTTTTTTGATTATTTTGAATATTATATATGATTCCATTTTTTCCTCTTTTAGTATATCAATTATACTTTCTTTAAATCCTAGAATTTGCAGAATACATTTACAATGACTAGAAGTCCTCCTTCCAATTACACTATAACACTCACTTCCAGGATAGCACAAGTATTTTATAACCGGGTATTCCCAATTCCTCCCTCCCATTCCTTACAGCATTGCTGCTATTCATTTTTCTTGTCCATAAGCTATGAATACATTATTACTATTATTACTTTGAACCAACTGTAATCTGTTAAACCAATTAAGAGAAATACAAGGTTTTATTTTACCTTCATGTATTCCTTTTCTATTACTCTTCCTTTCTTTATGTTGACTAGAGTTTCTGACCTATATACTTTTTCTTCTAAGAATTTAACTTTTTCTAAAGGCAGTTCTACAGGCAACAAATCCTCTCAATGTCTTTTGTCTGAAAAAGTCCATTTTTCCTTAATGTTTGAAAGACAATTTCATTGGATACAGAATTAAAGGTTGGTGGTTATAATGGACTTTATTACGGACTGATGATGTGTCCCTCCAAATTCATATGATGCTATCCTAACTCCCAGTGTGGTATTAGAAGATAGAATCTTTGAGTGGTAAGTTAGGTCATGAAGGCGGAGTCCTCATGAATGATATTTGTGCTGTCATGACAAGAGACATAAAGGAGATGACCATTCTCTGCCTTGTGAGGATACAACAAGATGATGGTCATCTGTAAACCAAGATGAGTGCTCTCACTAAATGTTGTATCTGTTGGAATCCTTAATCTTGGACTCGGTAACCTCAGAACTGTGAGAGATATATTTCTGTTGTTTAAGCAATCCAGTTTATATTTTGTTACCATAGGCCAAGCTAAGGCACTGGTTCTTTTAACACTTCAAATATTTCACTCCATTCTCCTCTTTCTTGCATAGTTGCTGATTAGATGTCTGATGTAATTCTATTCTTGCTCATCTACACATAAGGTGTTTTTTCCCTCTGGCTTCTTACAAGATTTTTTCTTGGTCTTTGATTTTCTCCAGTTTGAATATGATAGGTTGAGGTATAGATTTTTTGGTAGTTATCCTTCCTGGTGTTCTGTGACTTATGGTTTGGTGTCATTAATTTTGGGAAACTTTCCATCATTATTGTTTCAAATATTTTTTCTGTTCTCTTTTCTCCTTTTATTTCTGGTGTGCCCATTACATATATATTATACCTCTTGTAATTGTCCTGTAGTTATTCGATATTCTATATTTTTTATTCTTTTTCCTCTTTGCATTTGTTTTCTGTTTCTATTGACATTGCTTCAAGGTTAATGACTCTTTCTTCTGTGTGTCCAATCTATTGAAAAGTTCACCATTCATTCTGTTACATGTTTTTGATTTCTAGCATTTCCTTTTGTTTCCTAGAATTTCTAGCTCTCTGTTCATATTGCCCATCTGTTCTTGCATATTGTCCACTTTTCCCATGATAACTCTCAGCATATTAATCATAGTTGTTTTAAATTCCTAGAAGGATCTATGTAAGGTTTGTCAGAGAATGTAGCACTTGAATTGAATCTTAAGGGAGTAAGAACTTGCCACTGGGTGAAGAGTATGCTAGACAGAGAAAATGAATGGCCTTTATGAAAGAGCATGGCATGCTCAGAAAACTAAAAGTTAAGTATTGGAGCATGACATCCAGGGTGGGGAAGTGGCCTGCTGATCCTCCTACTTTAGGTAAAGTATCTTATATGATATTTATGTCAAATGATAAGATACAAGGAGAGCAATTATGAGTGAAGATCAAGGTGAAATTGTTTAAGCAATATCTCTGCACCCGTATACCTTTATTTTTATTTTATTTTATTTTACATTCAAGGGGTACACATGCAGGTTTGGTAGCTATATCACATGATGGTGAGGTTTGGGCTTCTATTGAGCCTGTCTAATGGGTGGTTTCTCAGTCCTTATCCTCCCTCCCTTTCCTCTTCAGTAGTCCTCAGTGCATGTTGTTCCCATTCTTATGGCTATCTGTGTCCCACATTTAGCTCATACTTATAATTGAGAACAATGCCGTATTAACTTTTCTGTTTCTGTGATATTTAGAATGCTGGCCTCCAGCTGAATTCATGTTGCTGCAAAAAATATGATTTCATTATTTTTATTATTGCTGCAAAGTATTTCATGGTGTACATGAACCACATTTTCTTTATCCCATCCACCACTGTTGAACACTTAGGCTGTTTCCATATTTTTGCTATTGTAAATAGTGCTGTAACAAACATATGAATGCAGGTATCTTTTGGGTAGAACAATTATGCTCCTTTGTGTACCCTTAAATCTTTCAGGAAACTGGTTTATCACCTTGTTTTGACCATTGACAAAGATAATAAACTCCAGAATTTATAATTTTAAACTCAGACAACTGAAGGTTCACATGATATTTCACTGACTTGAAAATCAAGATTTTCCCAGAGCTTAGACTTTTGTTCTGATCTACGAGGATAAGGGAAAACTGAATTTTGAGAGCCCTTATTCCATTGTAGTGTTTGCTACAATAAATGTTATGATCCAGAAAATTATCCTCCTACTTTTCCAAGCCTGAGCACCTATCTGACCGAGAGCATCTCAAGTGGAAGGAGACTTCTGCTCTTGCTCCAGAGAATCACGGAGGATTTGAATTTGGGGCTAAAAAGTTGAGGGACCCTCTGAGGGCCAGGATACTTGCCTCCAACTCACAATCTAATTTATTCAGAAGATAGCTATTTCCCACGAGAGGTTAAAGACTCCTGAGGACATCTGTGGTCAAGGTTCTTTGAAACAATAGTTGCCGGACACAGTGGCTCACGCCTGTAATCCCAGCACTTCAGGAACCTGAGGGGGAGGATCGCTTGAACCCAGTAATTCGAGATCAGCCTGGGCAACATAACAAGACATCTCTACCAAAAATAAATAAATAAAAATAAATAAATTTAAAATGAAATAAAATAGCTCATAATAATTACTCTTTTAACATTGCAATAGGCTTTCCTTGATACTCTTGAATTGCTAAAAATATTGTTTAGAATAGACCACCCAACTCAGATCTTCCTAGTTCCACCTTCTGTAATGAGACTGTAACCCTATGTTTAATGCACCCTACCTACCCGAATTCTTTCTGTTTAGCCTTATCCTATAACAGATGTCCCTCTTGATCTAGGACTCTGTTTTCTCACTTACCACATCCATCTTGACTGTTTCCCTGCAAGTCCTTCAGGTATTTCTCCCAGTGTTCATCCCCTTATGCATGACAAACTGTGAGGTCTAGATTTGTTCCAGTGCCTGCATGAATCCATGACTGGAGATGTATACCCATTCACTTTAAAGGAAACTGTACATCTAATCTTTTGCACATTTGCTAAATTTTGAGAAATAAAATGACTATTTTAAACTTTAGTCTATGCATTTAGTGCCATTTTGTGCCATACTTTTGCTCTGTACAATTAGCACCTTTTAAAATATAGTATTTAATCTAATTGTTGTTAAGTGCACAACTTAACACTTTACTATGTGTGATCTTTTTCTGTAATCATTTTTATTCATGTATCTTTTGGGTACAATTATATGTTAATCTTCTAGTTAAGAGGAATGTCTTTTATATCAGCAATGGTTCCTAGCACACCAAAAATATATGGGAAGTTTGGAAAATGATGTTTGTTGACTGATTTGTTAAAGTTCCTAGCAGGGAGGTTAAAATCAGTGACACAGAATATGTCATTCCTTCCTTGAGTTTTTAGTTTTATGATGTTGTATGCATAAGTTATTTTGGGATAAATCAGAAGTTTGGAGATTTTTTTTCCATGTTGACAAAAATTAAATATAAATATCTAAGTGTTTTAATTTTTAAAATATTTTCTCTGGATTTATTTGTATATCTCTGAAAGATATTCCCATTAAAGAAGATGGGCTATCTAGAATTTGTAATTTAGTACAAGCATTTGCATGTTCAGGGGGAGGGTTAGGGAAGGGAAAGGGCTTTCCTTTTTTTCTTTTTACTATGCCAGTATTTGGTATTTTTCAGAGCAGCATAAAGATAGATTAACTGTTCCTTTGGAACTCCAGGTGGAAGGTGGGTTGTCCATCATTCTTATTTGGTTGGTTCATCTTTATTTCTAGTTAGATGGGGGGCTATATGCTTAGAGCGTTGCAGGTTGGATTCTTCAGCTTGAAGATGCTTATCTTTTATAACATTTGCATCCATTTCAAAACTTGAAGTAGTCTCCCATTTACTGCTGAAAGGTTTTGTGTCTTCATTCTTTATTGCCCATGTTCGAGAATGTTTCTTCTTCTTCTTGGGGCCTTTGAGAGGTGACAAACTTTCAAGTGATTGGTGTGGCATAGACTGGACCCATTCTGAAGAGGTTGCCATAAGATTCCTTTTGATTATAAAAGAGTGATTTCTGGATGGCATCCGAGGTGGTCTGTATTTTTTAATATTTATGCAAGTAGCTGGCTTAAGTCTAGAAAAGAAATGAAATATGTAAGTTTTTGTCCAACATGTACTTTGTAGTCCTAGGACTATTGTCATAGCATAAATCATATTTTTTCCTCTTGGTGAGTTCATCCTCAAGACTTTTACTGTCATTTCTAAATCTTCAACTCTGACCATGATTTTTCAGCACTGTTTCAGTTCTGTATTTTTAAATGCCTGTAAGATATATTTATTTGGATATCTGCCCCAATCCCAGCTTTCCTGATATAATAGCCACTCTGAGCCTAGTTGAATTTGATGGTCTCTATAATTCTACTTTTCTCTAAAAATCTATTCTGTTTATTCTATTAAATAGATTCAGTATACATACTATGAGTTTTTTCTATAACCAGTAAAAGGATCAATATGAGAGAGAAGTTTTCCTCAAGAGATGGAGGTTTCATAAATTACTAATTGTAGGCAATTAAAATCTCAGGTTTTTTTAGAATTCATTTTTAATCATAGATTTTCGATAATATTTTTAATTAAACTATTAAATTTTGAGATACTTAGAAACTTATATGCATTTGGAAGACATAATACAGAGAGCTTCCTTGTACTCTCCACCCAGTTTCCCTCAAACGTAACACCTTGCAGAAACACAATATCACAATCAGGATATTTGCATTGATGTAGTCAAGATGCAGAACAGCACCCTCATGTTGCCGGTTATGGTGCTCCCCTCCTTCCCTAGCTCCTCCTTAATTCCTGGCAGCCGTTAATCTGTTACCCAAGTTTTATTATTTCAAGAACATGATATAAAGAATGTTATGTAAATGGAATCCTACTGTATATAACCTTTTGGGATCAGCTTTTTTTACTCCGCATACTTGTCTGGAGATTCATCCAGGTTGTTTTGTGTATCAGTAGCTCAATCCTTATTGCTAAGACCATAACATGCATGTACCACAGTTTAATAATTCCTTCACTGAAGTTCATATGAATTGTTTCCAGTTTATGGTTATTACAAATAAAGCTGCATAAACATTTGTGTATAGGTTTTTGTGTGAATATAAATTCTCATTTCTCTGGAGAGCAATTGCTGGTGTATAAGGTAGTTACCTATTTCGTTTTTAAGGAAACAGCTGAACTGTTTTTCAGAGTGACTGTTCCATTTTACAATCCCACCAGCAATATGTAAGTGAACCAGTTTATCTGCATCCTCACTGGCATTTGGTATTGTCACTATTTTTTATTTTAACCATTCTGATGGGTGCTATTTTGTTGTGGATTTAATTTGCGTTTCTCTAATGGCTAATGATGTTGAACATTTTTTTCATGTGGTTCTGTGCCCTCTGTATATTCTGCTTGGTAAAATGTCTCTTAATATCTTTTTCCCATTTTCTAAAAATTTCTTGTTGTGAATTTGAAGAGTTATTTTATCTAGATACTGGTCTTTTGTTTATTTGGTGTGCCAGTATATTCTCCTATTTTGTAGCTTGTCTTTTTAGCCTCATAAAAGGGTCTTTCACAGAGCAAATATTTTTATTTCGATGAAGTCCAATTTGTTAATATTTCCTTTTATGAATCATGCTTTTGGTGTCAAGTCTAAGAACTCTGCCAAACATTAGATCTCAAAGTTTACCTCCTATTTTTTCTAAAAGTTTTAGTTTTATGCTGTGCATTTACGTCCATGATCCGTTTTAAGTTAATTTTTGTATCAGATGTGAGTTAAGTCAAGTTTCTTTTCTTTTCTTTTTTTTTGTTTTGCCTATGAATGTGTAAATATCTCAACACTATTTGCTGAAAAGGTTCTCCTTTCTCTAGTGAATTGCTTTTGCATTTTTGTCAAAATTTGTTGAGCATATTTGTGTGAATCTATTTCTTAGTTTTCTACTAAGTTCCACTGTTGTATTGAAGAATCAGTACAATTCCTACCAAAATCCCAGCAATATTTTTTATAAATGTAGACAAGATTATTGTAAAACGCATATGCAAAGGCACTAAAATGGCAAAAACTATTTGGAAAAGGAAGGATAAAGTAGGAGGAACCAGTCTATCCAATTTCAGTAAATTTTTCATAGCTATAGCAATTAAGACAGTGCTGTCTTGTAACTGAGTGAAAGAGTGAGTGTCCAGCTATTCATATTTTTTCCTAATAATTTTTCATCATGAATGGTGTTGAATTTTGTCAAGTGCTTTTGTGCCTTTAATTAATGATTATATGCTTTTTCTTATTCAACCCGCTACTATGAGAGATTTCATCAATTGATTTTCAAATATTAACCCAACCTTGAATTCCTGAAACAGATACTTGGTAATGGTGTATAATTATTTTTATTTAGAGCTGAATTATATTTGCTAACATTTTATTTGATTTAGATATTTGAATTCATATTAATGAGGGATCTTATTCTGTGTTTCTTTTGTGTTCTGTCTACCTCCGGCTTTGATATCAGGCTCATAGTAACAATGAACTGAAAACTCTTTTCTTTTCTGGAGGTAATTGTATAGAACTGGTGTTACTTCCTTAAATGTTTAGTAAAGTTCTCTTGTGGAAACCACCTGGGCCAGGAGATTTCTTTCTTGACAGTCTTAAAGTTATGAGTTCAATGTCCTTAATAGCTATGAAGATATTCAAGTATCTATTTCGTATTGAGTGAGTTTCAGTAGTCTGTGTGTTTTTGAGGAAATGATCCATTTTCTGTAAGTTGTCAGATGTATGTGTTTCTAGTGTTTTCTACTGTCTTTTTTGATGTCCTCAGGATCTTTAGCAATATTCCGTTTTATTCCACATGTTAGTAATTTGTGTCTATTTATTTGTCAGTCTTGATAGAGGTTTGTCAGTTTTATTGATCTTTCCAAATAGCTATGGTTTCACTGATTTTTCTGTTTTCAATTTTACTAATTTCTGCTCTTATTTTTATTATTATCTTCCTTCTGCTTGTTTGGGTTTTTTATTTTTTTCTCTTCTTTTTTTGTAGGTTCTTTTTTTAACTTTTAATTTTAAAGATGTGGGGTAGAATTCAGGGTTAGTATACAAATGTTCATTATACAAGTACCCTTGTTGATGAGGTATGGTCCCTCTTCTCCAGGCAGACTCCCACTACTGCCAATCCCACTTCCCCACCCACTCCTGGCAGTTTCCTGCTACTGCCAATCCTTGTCTTATAGTATTATGATAATTGCTCAAGGTCTGCTTATAAGTGAGAACATGTGATACTCAGTTCTTTGTTTCTGTGAAAGATCACCCAATATTATAGACTCTAAGTTCATCCAGGTTGCTGTGAAGTTCATAACTTTATACTTCTTTATGGTTGCATAATATTCCATAGTGTATATGTCCCATATTTTTTTTTATCCAGTCCTCTTTTGTTGGGCAGCACGGTTGGTTCCATGTTCTTGCTATTGTGAACAATGCTGTGATAAACATACATGTGCAGGTATATTTTTTATAGAGTGATTTGAGTTCTTCCAGGTATATTCCCAGTAGTGGGGTTGTGGGGTCGTATGGAAAGTCGATTTTTAGATCTTTTAGGAATCATCACACTGTTTTCCACAGAGGTTGTACTAGCTTACACTCCCACAAACGGTGCAGAAGTTTTCCCTTTTCACTGCATCCTTTCCAGCATCTGTTGTTTTTTGAGTTATTGATGATAGCCATCCTGACTAGAGTTAGGTGGTATCTCAGTGTAGTTTTAATTTGCATTTCTTTGATGACTAGTGAGGCTGAGCATTTTTTCATGTATCTGTTGGCTGTTTGTATGTCTTCTTTCGTGAAGTATCTATTCATATCTTTTGCCCACTTTGTAATGGGGCTGTTTGTTTTTGTCTTTTCAGCATGTGTGACTTCCTTGTAGATCCTAGATGTTAGGCCTTTGTCAGACACACAGTTGGCAAATATTTTTTCCCAGGTTGTTGGCCATCTCTCACACTCTTGATGGTTCCTTTGGCTTTGCAGAAGCTTGTCAGTTTGATGAGGTCCCACTTGTCTATCTTATCTCTTATAGCATAGGCACTTGGGGTTTTAACCAGAAATTGGCTGCCAGTTCCAATTTCCATAAGGGTGTCTTCTATATTTTCTAAGGTTCTTATAGTTTGAGGTTTCACATATAGCTTGTTGATCCATTTAGAGTTGATCTTTGTGTATGCTGATAGGTAGGGACCTTGTTTTAATCTTCTGCATGTGGTCAGCCAGTTTTCCCAGCACCATTTGCTGAATAGGTTCTCCTCTCCCCAGTTGGTGGTGGAGGCTTTGTCAAAGATGAGTTGGTTGAGAAACTGAGGTTTTGCTTCTGGAGTCTCTATCCTGTTCCACTGGTTTATATGCCTGTTCTTGTGCCAATACCAGGCTATCTTGATTATTGTCGCTTTATAATAGAGTTTAAAGTTTGAGAGTGTGATACTGCCTGCTTTTTTTTTTTTTTTGCTGAGGATTGTTTTGGCGATTCATGGTGGTTTATGTTTCCATATGAATTCCTGTATTGTCGCTCCCAGTTCTGAGAAGAATGCTGCTGGTAATTTAATGGGTATTGCATTAAATCTGTAAATTGCCTTGGGTAGGATGGACATCTTAACAATGTTGATTCTTCCAATTCATGAACATGAAACATTTTTCCATTTGTTTGTGTCATCTTTGATTTCTTTGAGCAGTGTTGTGTAGTTTTCATTGTAAAGATCTTTCACGTCTCTGGTTAGGAAGATGCCAAGGTATTTGATTTTTTTTCTGGCTATTATGAATGGGATTGTGTTTTTTAATTTGGGTTTCTGTTTGTTTATTGTTGGTGTATAGAAATACAAGTGTCTAGGAAGACGGTATTTCATTTTGTGTGTGGCTATGGTGAATGGAATTGCGCTTTTTATTTGGGTTTCTGTTTGTTTATTATTGGTGTATAGAGCACACACCTGTAGTTCCAGCTACTTGGAAGGGTGAGGCGGAAGGATCGCTGGAGCCCAGCAGTCGAGGCTGTGGTAGCCGGGAGCGTGCCACTGCACTCCAGTCTGGGCAACGGAGTGAGACTGCAACTCAAAAAAAAAAAAAAGTGTAAATATGGAAATAAAATATGCTGGGTGAATAAACTGGGTCTCTCTGATCCTTCTGACAGATGTGAATTTGAGGGTTTTATTCTTCTCCTTAAATTTTTTTTTTTTTGAGTTGGAATCTCACTCTGTCACCAAGCTGAAGTGCAGTGGCACGCTCATGGCCACCTTATTCTTCCAAGTAGTTGGAACCACAGGCCTGCCCAGCTAATTTTTTTGATTTATTGTATAGACAAGTTCTTGCCAAGTTGCCCAGGCTGATCTCAGACCCCTAGACTAACGCAGTGCTCTTGCCTCCACCTCCCAAAGTGCTGGAATTACAGGCATGAACCACCACACTTGACTTTTTTGTTTTTTTTTTTTAGTTGGAATCTCACTCTGTTGCCCAGGCTGGAGTGCAGTGGGATACTCATGGCCACCCCAACGACTACCTGCTGGGCTCCAGTGATCCTTCTGCCTCACACTTCCAAGACGCTGGAACTACTCGTGAGCGCTACCATGCCCGGCTAACTTTTTTTACTTATTGGGACACTTTGTGAAAAATACACATTTTCTGCAGAATTTTCTTTTAAAAATGATTTAAATGGACAATTGCACAATTCATAATTGATTGAGAAAAAATAGATGCTGAAGGAAATGCTTGTATGTTATAATTTATAATGGATGCTGAAATTTGAAAATGTCCTAGTGTGTCAGGTATGAGTTA
>NW_007245626.1:149543-216169 GCF_000164805.1 Carlito syrichta
CAGCTACTTGGAAGGGTGAGGCGGAAGGATCGCTGGAGCCCAGCAGGTCGAGGCTGTGGTAGCCGGGAGCGTGCCACTGCACTCCAGTCTGGGCAACGGAGTGAGATTGCAACTCAAAAAAAAAAAAAGAAAAAAGAAATGCGATTGTCTTTTGCACATTTATTTTATACCCTGAGACTTTGCCAAAGTCCTTTATCAGTGTAAGGCGGTTTTTGACAGATTCTCTTAGGTTCTGAGGTATCATGTCGTCTCCAAAGAGGGATAAGTTGACTTCCTCTTTTCCTATTTGAATACCCCGATCTTCTTCTTTTGTCTGATTTCTCTAGCTAGGACTTCCAAAACTATAATGAAAAGGAGAGGTGAGAGTGGGTATCCTTGTCTTGTTCCGGTTTTCAGGGGAAATGGTTCCCATTTCTGTCTGTTTAGCAGTACGCTGGCTGTGGTTTTCTCATACCTCTTACTATTTTGAGGTATGTTCCATCTATGCCTAGATGTTTGAGGGTTTTTATCAAGAAGGAGTGCTAGATTTGGTCAAAAGCTTTTCTATGTCTAATTATATAATCATGTGGCTTTTGTTTTTACATCTGCTGATATAATTAATTACCTTTACTAATGTTGAACCAGCTCTGCATCCCGGGGATGAAGCCTACTTGGTCGTGGTAGATGACTTTTGAGATGTGTTGTTGAATCCAATTTGCAAAGATCTTGTTGAGAATTTTAGCATCTATGTTCAACAAGGATATTGGCCTGTAGTCTCTTTCTTTGTTGGATCTTTACCTGGTTTGGGTATCAATGTGATGTTAACTTCATAAAAAGATTTGGGGAGAGGTCCGTCTTTCTTGATTGCCTGGAATACTTTCAGTAGGATTGTTATCAGTTCTTCTTTGTATTTTTTGTAGAATTCTGCTGGTCCAGGGCTTTTTTTGGGAAGTTTTCTTATGACATAGTCAATTTCCTGGATTGTTATTGGTCTATTTAGGGTCTCGATTTCTTCTTGTTTCAACTTGGGGAGCTTGTGTGATGTCAGAAAGTCCTCCATTTCCTTTAGGTTTTCAAGTTTGTTTCCATATAAGTGTACATAGTAGTCTGATAATCTTTTGTATTTATTCGGGATTAGTTATGACTTGATCTTTTGCATTTCTGATTGTGTTTATTTGGGCTTTTTCTTGGTAGTCTAGCTAGGGGACCATCAATCTTGTTTTTCCTTTCAAAGAACCAACTTTCTGTTTTGCTGATTTTTTATATTATCTTTCTGTCCTCTATGTCCCGAATTTTGGCTTTTATTTTGGTGATCTGGATTCTTCTGCTGAAGTTAGGGTTTTGGTGGTCTTGCTTTTCCAGCTTCCTTAGGTGATTTGTTATGCGGTTAACTTGCTATCTTTCCAT
This sequence comes from Carlito syrichta, assembly GCF_000164805.1. Taxonomy (NCBI): domain Eukaryota; kingdom Metazoa; phylum Chordata; class Mammalia; order Primates; family Tarsiidae; genus Carlito; species Carlito syrichta. Next base: position 150,930 of record NW_007245626.1, read on the forward strand.
TTTCTTCATGTGTGTTTGTAGATATATGAATTCCCCTCTTACTACTGCTTTCATGGAATCCCAGAGGTTTTGGTAAGATGTTTCTTCATTTTCATTTGTCTCCAGCTATCTTTTAATCTCTGTTTCGATTTCCATGTTGACCCAGGAGCTGTTTAGCATCATGCTGTTTAGTGTTCATGTCTTTGTAGGTTTTCAGGAAGCTTTGTTGGTGTCAATATTTATTTTTATTCCACTGTGTTCTGAGAAAGTGCAGAATTTCAATCTTGTGAAATTTGTTTAGGCTTGATTTATGGCTGAGGATGTGGTCAATTAGAGTATATTCCATGTGGTGATGAGTAGAATGTATATTCCGTGGTTGTTGGGTGGTGTGTTCTGTAGGTATCAATTAAGTACATTTGGTCAAGCATTGCATTGAGGTTCTGAATCTCCTTGTTGATTTTTTGTCTTGATGATCTGTCTAGGGCCGTGAGTGGGGTATTTAAGACCCCAGCTATGACAATGTTTAAGTCAATATCTTTTTAAGTTTACCTAGAATTTGACTGATGAATATTGGTGCTCCTATTATGGATGCATATATGTTTAGGATGGATATTTCTTGTTGATGGATTGAACCTTTTATCAGTATGTAATGACCTTCTGTATCTTTTATAATTTTTGATAGCTTAAAGGGTATTTTGTCTGATATTGCGACTCCTGCTTTCTTTTGTGTTCCGTTCACTGGAAATTTTGTTTCCCATCCTCTTACTTTGAGTCTGTGAGTGTCCTTTCTGGTGAGATGAGTCTCTTGGGGACAATATATTGTTACCTTGTGATATTTTTCCATTTTACCATTCTATGTCTTTTCAGTGGTGCATTTAGTCCATTCACATTCAGGCTAATTATTGAAGTGTGAGTTTTCCCTGTCATGAGGGTCTTATAGTTTGTTGTTGCTGCTGTTTGTTGTCTTTCTTCTGATTTTTGGGTTGATTCATGTGTGTTTTCAACCTTTTTCCTGCATTCTTGTGAAGGGTGTTGTTGTTCTTTTTTTTCCTTTCTTCTGTGTTTAATACTTTCTTAAGTGTTTCTTCTAGAGGTGGTCTGAAGGCAGCATGAACTCTTAGGGATTGAATATCTGGGAAGGATCTTAATTCTTCATCACTGATGAAGCTTAGCTTAGCTGGGTAGGTAATTCTTGGTTGAAATTGTTTATCTTTGAGAACTTTGAAGATTGGGCTCCAAGTTCACCTAGCCTCAAGATTTCTGTAGATAAATCTGTTGGTATTCTAATTGGTCTTCCCTGGTAGGTAGTCTGACATTTTTCTCTCACTACTTTTTGGAATTTTTCTTTTATACCTACTTTGTATAGGCAAATTACTATGTGTCTAGGAGTTGGTCTTCTCATTTGTTGCCTCGCAGGGGTCCTCTAAATCTCTTGTGTTTGATGAGATGAGGGAAGTTTTCTTAGATAATTTCATGGAATGTTTGTTCCAGGGTGGTCTCTGTCTCTCTGCCTCAGGAAGTCCAATTACTCTTAGGTATGGCCTTTTGAAATAATTGCTCATCTCTTGAAGGTTTTGTTCTGTCTTTTTAAGCTTCTTTTCTATGTTTTTGACAGTGTGGATTAGTTCCATATTTTGGTCCCCAAATATTTTGGTCTTTCTTCTGCTTGGCTAATTCTGCTTTCCATGCTTATCAGTTTGTTATTTATTTCATTCATTGTATTCTTTATTACTGTTATCTCATTTATTGTCTCCTTCATTCTTTCCTCTTGTCTCTTCCAAATTCTATTTATTCTTTCTTTGTCTTGATATCTGGATTTGTGACTTCAGACTGGTCATTCTGGAGGTGCTTCATTGTTTGTATTCTGAAGTCTGTATTCTCAGTGTCTGACCTCCCATGGGTCTGTGTGAGATCCATACTCTTCTTTTGGTTTTTCTTCATTTGTGTAGATTTTCCTCCCCTCCTTTTATTTTTACCTCTTCTTTAAGTCTGTTGTTGAGGGATGGGGGGTAGCTTTTGCTTCTGTTTGCTCAATCTCCTATTCTTCCTTATGTGGATCCTCTGGATTTTTTCAATTCTGAAGCTGGACTGTGGGTTGAGGGCTGTACTTTTTGCATTTTTGAGATTTAATTGAGGGGGTAGCTGTGATTTAGGATCTATCTGCAGATCCCAGGATCCACTGACAGGTGTCTGGGGCCTCCTGGAACCCACTTTCCACTACCTTACAATCTGTCCATGCAGTGGGGGTATAGGTTTGCTCCCTGAGAGTGAAATGAAGTAAGAAAAAGAAAAGAATGAAAAAAAGAAGGAGCCTGCGTGAGAGGAAAGTGGAGAGAGAGAAGAGTAAGAGGAAAAACAGACAGATGTACCAACTGACAAATGAAAAGAGACACAAAGACGGAAAAGATGAAAAAAACTAAAACATACAGACAATCATACAAACACACAAACCAACAGAAACACCCTTGTTGATGTACTCTCCCTCAAAAATATCCATACACAGGCAGAAAGTCTAAAAAACAGCAATAGAATAATAGAAACAAAGCAAGTAGGAGAAAGTAATTGAAAACAGAAAGAGAGAAAAAAAACTAAAACAAAAACAAATGAACAAAAATGAGCAAAACAAACAGACCAAAAAAAGAAAACTCACTCTGAGGTTGTTCCTTTAAGTCCAACTTCCTTTCAGCGCTGATCTCTAGCTCCTCCCCTCTGCTCTCAGGGCAGGTTGATAGGATTGCTCTCAGTGTGGGTCAGATGCCCCAGGCCTACTGTGGGAGGAGGGTGGATCAGATCTGTCCTCACTGGCCTTGCTGCCTGTCAAGTCTGCCACTCAGATCTAATGTGTTTGTGTCAGATCCAGTGTTAGGGAGGATGCGTTCACCTCTCTGAGTTTGATCAGATTACCTCTTGGTCCCAAGTTGGAGGCTGGGTGGAGCTGGGTGAGGCGATGCAGGTCTCTGCCTGGTCCCAGGACAGAGAAAATGACTCTGGTTGGTGTTTCCTCACCAGTGGTGGAGCTCCTCTCTCCAGGTCTCTCTGGACTTCCTTTTCCACCGATCGGATCTGGTGTTCCAGTACTTAGCTGTCACAAGTGATGGTGATGGGCCAGGCACCAGTTGATAAGACTTATCTGTATTCAGCAGGCTTTTCTCAGGAGAGTCCCAAGAACAGCAGAGGATCCTGCGTGCTGGCAGCTCCAGTCTCCTGTAGGTTCTTGAAGTTGGAACTAAGATTATTTACTTGGAATGTTATCTCTTTTTTTTCCTGTACATGCATTTGGTTCTATAGCTTTCCATCTCAGTACTGCTTTTGATACATCTCACACATTTTGCAATATTGTATTTTAATCTTCATTCATTTAAATATATTTTTTTATTTTTAATATGATAGTTGACTCATTAATAATTCAAAAGTGTGTAGTTTAGTTTTCAAGTGTTTAGGGGTTTTTTATTATCTTTTTACTGTTGATTTCTAGTTTGATTCCTTTATGGTCAGAGAATCCACTTTGTTTTATTTATTTATTTGTTTGTTTTTGAGTCAGGGTCTCACTTTGTCACTCAGGCTGGAGTGCAGTGGCACAATCATGGCTCATCACAGCCTTGACCTCCTGTGCTCAGGCGACCCTCCTGCCTCAGCCTCCCAAATAGCTGGGACTACAGGTACACCACCATGCCGGGCTAATTTTTTTTTTGACTTTTTGTAAAGATTAGGTCTCACTATTTTACCCAGGCTGGTCTCAAACTCCTGAGTTCAAGCTATCCTCTTGCCTTGACCTCCCAAAGTGCTGGGATTATAGGCATGAGCCATCATACACCGCCTGTATAACTTAAAAAATTTTTTTGAGTCAGAGTCATTCTGTTGCCCAGGCTGGAGTGCAGTGGCACGCTCACGGCCACCTCAGCCTCAACCTGCTGGGCTCAGACGATCCTTCCGCCTCAGCCTTCCAAGTAGCTGGAACTACAGGCATGTGCCACCACACCCGGCTAGTTGTTTTTTTTTTTTTTAATTGTAGAGATGAGGTCTCACCAAGTTGCCCAGGTTGGTCTTGAAACTGTGGACTCAGGCAATCTTATCACCTCAGCCTCCCAAAGTGCTGGGATTATAGGCGTGAGCTATCATGCCCGGTAACTTACATTATTTTAAATATGCTGTGATTTGTTTAATGGCCAGGATATGGTTTATCTTGGTATATGTTCCATGTACACTTGAAAATAATATGTACTGTGTGGTTGTTGGGTGGAATGCTCTATAAATATCAGTTAGCTTTTTATATTTTTCTTGAATTGTTTTATCTCTTTATTTATTTTCTATTTAGTTGTTGAAACAATTGTGGATTTGCCTATTTCTCCTTTTGGTTTTATCAGTTTTTGCTTCATGTTTTGTAGTTCTGTAGTTTTATGCATACACATCTAAGATTGCTGTGCATTTTTAGTGGATTGAATTTTTTATCATTAATATAATGCCCCATCTGTCTTGAATAATTTATTCCTCCAAAGTATATTTTACCTGATATTAATATAACCATTCCTGCTTTCTTATTTTTTTTAAATTTTATTTTAAAGATGTGGGGTACAATTCAGGATTAGGTATACAAGTGGCCATCATACAGGTAAAGGCTGGACCTCCCTATGGTTCTCACTGCCTGGTTTGAGATCTGGTACCCTTATTGATGTTATGTGCCCCTCTCCCCTGAGGGGGGGCTACTGCCAATCCCTTTCTTATAGTATTAAGATAAATGTTCAGGGTCCACTTATGAATGAGAAAATATGATACTGCTCTCTGTTGCCATGATAGATCACTGAGTATGATGGACTCTAAATTCATTCAAGTTGCTGCGAAGTCCATATGTTTGTCCTTCTTTATGGCTGCATAATATTCCATTGTGTATATATACCACATTTAAAAAAATCCAGTCCAGTTTCGATGGGCAGCATGGTTGTTTCCATGTTTTTGCTATTGTGATTAGTGCTGCAATAAACATTCATGTGCAGCTATCTTTTTTGTAGAATGATTTGAGTTCCTCCAGGTATATTCCTAGTAGAGGGATTGCTGGGTCATTCGGAAGGTTAATTTCTAGTTCTTTTAAAACTCCACACTGTTTTCCATAGAGGTTGAACTAGCTTGCATTCCCACTAACAGTGTAGAAGTGTTCCTTTTTCTTCGCATCCTCAACAGCATCTTTTTTTGTTTTGTTTTATTAATGACGGCCATTCTTACTGGGGTTAGGTGGTATCTCAATGTGGTTTTGATTTGCATTTCTCTGATGATTAGTGAGGCTGAGCACTTTTTCATGTGTCTGTTGGCTGCCTGCATATTTTCTTTTGAGAAGCATCTGCTTATGTCTTTTGCCCACTTTTTAATAATAGGGCTGTTTGTTTTTCTCCTTTCAGAATGTTTGAGTTCCTTGTAGATCCTGGATGGTAGTCCTTTGTCAGATATACAGTTGGCAAATATTTTTTTCCTGTTCTGGGGGCTGTCTCCCTGCTCTTTTGATGGTTTCTTTTGCTTTGTAGAATCCTGCTTTCATTTATTAATGTTTGCATAATATATCTTCTTCCATTTTTTTTTAACTTTCAGCTTGCCTACATTGTCATATTTGAAATGAGTTTCTTGTGAACTGTATATCATTGGGTAATATTTTTCAACCCATTCTGCCTATCTCTGTCTTTAATTATTGTATTGTACCATTTACATTTAATGTAATTATTGATATCTTAGGGATTAAGTCTGCCAATTTTTTGTTTTTGTTTTTGTTTGTTCTTTTTTTGTTTTGCTTCTTTTTCTTGCCTTCCTGTGGCAAGAACATTTTTAGGATTCCATTATAATTTCTCTATAGTATATTTTAATATATCTCTTTGAATAGCTTTTAGAGTGGTTGCTGTAGGTATTAAATTGCATATGCATAACTTACCACAATCGAATGGTTTGTCACTTTACTAGTCTGAATGAAGTATAAACCTTATAACCCTCTATGTATCTTTACCTTCTCACATTTAAATATATATTTTACAAACATTTAGAACATCAGTGTTTTTATTAAACCATCGAATATGATTTAGAAAACCTTTTACATTTACTTGTATTTTTACATACAATATTCTTTCCTAATGTTACTTCTTTCATCATTTCCTTTCTGTCTAGGTAAATTCCTTTAGCTACTCTTATAGAGTAGGTCTTCTGGTGAAAAACTCTCTTAGTTTTTCTTCATCTGAATGTTTCTTGATTTTTCCTTTATTTTCACTTGTTATAGGATTCTAGATTGACACTTCTTGTCTTTTAATAATTAAAAACATTATTCCACTTCTGGTATTCCTGGGTTTTGCTGAGAAATTCACTGTCATTCAAATTTTTCCCCTATAGAAAGGTGTCCTTCTTTTATAACTACTCTCAATAATTTTTTTCTTTTTCTTTAGTTTTCAGAAGTTAAATTTTGGTGTGTGCTGCCAGGTGCTTCTTTGGGTGTCTCCTGTTAGTAGTTTGCTTGTCTTTTGATCTGTAGGCTACATCTAAAATTTGGGGAATTTTCAGCCATTATTTCTTTGAGTTCCTTTTCAGTTCTGTCTTTTTCCTTCTGTCCTTATAAAACTATAACATGAATATTAGATCTTATTTCACAGTCCCACAGGTCTCTGAGACTCTGTTCATTTTATTTGTATTCTATTTTTCTCTTTGTTGGGTAATTTCTATTTTTATATCTCTCTCAGGTCACCGACTCTTTCTTCTGTCCCCCTAATTATGCTGTTGTGCTCAGCCATTGAGCTTTTTAAATGTCAGTTGTATTTTTAATTTAAAAATTCCATTTGTTTTTATCTTAATATCCCCTCTCCCTCTCCCCTTAGGATTTCTGTTGTTTCATGTGTGTTTGCACTTTTTGAAGCTTTTTTATATAATTGCTTTAACAATCTTTGTCAGAAAATTCTAGCATTATTCTTATTTCAGTGTGCGCATGTACTGTTTTAGATCTTCCTGGTTCTTGGTGTGACAATTTATTTCTGATTAAAACATGGATATTTCATATCATTTTATGAGACTCTGGATCTTATTTAAACCTTCTGTTTAGCTGGCTTTTTATGAATCTTAAGCATGGAGTTGAGGAAAAAGACTTAATTACTGCCAGATGGAAGTAAAATCCGGGTTCTCCATGTGGACTCCAATGACACCAGCGAGGAGAGGCTCCTATTTACTACTGGACAGATGTGGGAATCCCATCTCCATATGTAGCTTCTACTGACACTGTGGCAGGGGTGGCTTCATTACTGCTGGACATTGGTGAAAATCCTGACCCTTCACTAGGCCTCCTTAACACCAACCCAACAGGGAAGAAAAGAGGCACCTCATTTCTGTCCAGTGGATGTGGGAGTCTAGGCTCCCCATTTGATTTCCCTGGGTGTGGGGGGGACTTCATAGGCCAATGAGGGTAAAAGCTCTGGCTTCTACTTGTCCATCTTTGCATCACCCTAGTAGAGGTAGTGAGGTGCCTCATTACACTGCATAAGAGTGAAAATATAGGTCCTTCATTGTACTTCTGCTTACATGCGTGGGCATGGGCCACTATTTATGTGTGGTGTTTATCTGGAGTACAATGCCTAAAAATTTTCTGTCTTGATATCTGTCCTTGTCCTTTGGTTATATAGTACAGGTGACTGTTGGAGATTTTATGCATGTATCTGTGCCCATTGGCATTTTCAGGCTCCTGGCTTCTTTAGTTTCAAGTCTTGGCTATCTGAAGCAAAAGGAATACCCAGGAGACTCACTATTATGTAATTCTTGGGTTCTTGAAGTCCCTAGCTAGCTTACCTTCTTTTCTTCACCTTTGAGAGTTGTCTTATATTTGTTTTATATGTGAAGTCCAGAGTTTTTTTTTTAAGAGGGAAGAATAGGGAAACTGTCAACTTCATCTTGCTAGAAGTGAAAATCTCTCCAATTACATCTAGATTTGCATAATCTTTCTCAAGAATTTTTATCATTAATAAATGGAATGCTGAACATGAGATTTATTCCTCAATATTTAAGCTCATTAGACCAATGTTTGACCAGAGATAAATTTAAAGGATGTAAAGTCCTTCAGAGATAAATTTAAAGGGTGTTACATCCTTCCACATGATAATTCTACAAACTGTTATAGCACACTGTCTAGTTTCCCCTTAATCCAAACTTGAATTGATGTTCAAGGCAAAGATGTGATTTTCTCATTCTTTGCTTCTTCTCCCTTTACCCTGTAATCACTTACTATAAGATAATAGTAAGACTGTTGAGCTGGTCAAACAAAGGATATATAAAACACCTGAAAGGCAGCCATAAATAAATAAACTGCAAGAACAAAAAAAGTTAATGTGATAATGTTTAAGTATGTAGTGAGATCATCTGGTAAGAATAGACTTAGTGGCTGCTTTTCTTTTCTCTTCTTTTTTTCTGAGTGGGAGTCTCACTCTGTCACCCAGGCTGGAGTGCAGTGGCTGCTCCCGGCCACCGCAGCCTCGACCTGATGGTGTCCGGCGATCCTTCTGCCTCAGCCTTCCAAGTAGCTGGAACTACAGGTGCATGATACCACGCCTGGCTAATTTTTGATTTATTGTAGAGATGAGGTCTTGCCAAGTTGCCCAGGCGGGTCTCGAACCCGCGGGCTCAGGCAATCCTCTCACATCAGTCTCCCAAAGCGTGGAATTACAGGCTGAGCCAGCGAGCCTGGCTAGTTGCTGCTTTTCTACTTTTTATTATTTCCATGTAAAACTATGTTAGATTCTTTTGAGAGTGTTCATCCCAGGCACAATCTGCCCTTCTCTGGGGACTGTCTCTAGATCCACAAGGGTAGGGCTTCCGAGAGCTGTGTTTGTAATTATGTGACTTCTACCCACTGGCAGGGTTGCCAGTCAGATTATCTTTCCCTATAATTTAGAACCGGAAATAAAGCTGTCGTAGGATGAAAATTTGTGAACAAAGGGATATAAAAATTTCTTTGCAGAGAGAGAAAAGCATAGACTGAAGATGGATAAAGAGCCCTAGTAGTTTTTTATTCCCTCATTTCAGTCTTTTCCTGAAACCTGGCTGAATTCCTTATCCCTCTGTTTCCGCAAGTAGTCTTCTTAAACTTTCTTACAATTCTTCCCCTACCTTGCCTTATGCTTTTTGATTAGGCTAGTTTGAATTGGTTTCTGTTATTTGTATCCAAAGAGGTCTCAATTAATACAACCTACTTTTTGTCTACACCATCATGCTCAGGCTAATTCATACTGAGTGCATTTTTAGATTCAAAGTCATATAAGAAATCTCTTATGAAAATAATTACCTACTATCAAGCTGTTCTAATTGTCACCCAGACCCTTTGCCTATCTCTGGATTCTCAACTTCTCAGTTCTTTTGCCGGTGTCTTTTGTATTTTGTTGTTAGTTTCCTGATTTTTTATTTTGCTGACATTATCACATTCCACCCATTGTGTGCCTGGGCCCACACTGTTTGTTCCTCTTACATTAACTGAACATTGGACTTAATTTCTGTCAGATACTGCCTTCCCCAATATGATATCTACCCCATTCCACTACAAGGGGCCACCAATTGCCTATTTTATAATTTTATTGACTTTGGATTATGCAATTAAAATTTTTTCAAAAATTAGAAAAATATTAATAAACACAAAATAATTAAGAGAAATATTATGCCCTGACAACACTATCCGGAGATAATCACTGTTGGGAAATATACTTTCAGAATTTTTCTAGGTGCTTGAATGTGTATAATATGCACATGTACAGAGGGTGCCCCCAAAATATATGCACATTTTATGAAAGGAAAAAACTATATTAAAATTGTAATACTCAACATATACCAATAACAAAAGATGACTACAAGTCACATTTGACTTTTGCAATTACAAGAGGTGCTCAAAGTGGTTATCAGTGTCCAGACACTTCTGATTATGGCAAGCTAAAAGTGATACATAGATAACATCTCTTAATATGTGTAAGATTTTTTGGTATCCATGATATATAAATGCAACCATACTAAATCAAACTTTTGTAGTCTGTTTTGATTAACTTATCTATTATGAACATAATTCCATGTTAATTAATATATACTTACAATATTTAATAGCTATATAATATTTTATTTTATAGATGTACCATAATTTATTTAAGCTACCTTCTATTGTTTGACATTTAGGTCCTTTCCTTTTTGTTTTTGACTACTATGAATAATACTGAAATTAACGTCACTCTACATAAATCTTTTAGCCTTTATCTAGATATATTCCTTAGGATCAATTACTAAAACTGAAATTTCTTAGTCAAATAAATGTATGATATTAAGGATTTTTCACTATATTGTTGGGTTGCCTTCTAGAAACCCTGTACCAGTTGTATTCCCACAATCAATGAATTAATTCTTCCATTGAGAAGCAAAAATGAATGATATTGCATTCTCATTTTAATTTGCACCCTGCATTTAAGTGAGATTGAACATTTCTAAATACTCATTGACCATATTTTTTTCTTTTACAAATTGCCCTTTTATAGCCTTTGCCCATTTTCTTATTAAAATATTCATAATTTTCTAGATGATTTGTAGGCACTCTTTATATATTAAGTATATGATCCTGTTTTTTCATTTATATTATAAAGAGAAATGGCAAGCATAATGATAAGGTCAGAAGCACTCTGGAGTCCGAATGTCTAGTTGAATTTGAATTCAGATTCTCTTACCTACCAGCTTGTAAGATTTTTTGTTTTGTTTTGTTTTGTTTTTTTGAGTTGGAGTCTCACTCTGTCGCCCAGACTGGAGTGCAGTGGCCACTCCTGGCCACTGCAGCCTCGCCTGCTGGGCTCCGGCGATCCTTCCGCCTCAGCCTTCCAAGTAGTAGCTGGAACTACAGGCACGCGCTACCACGCCCGGCTCATTTTTGATTTATTGTAGAGATGAGATCTCGCCAAGTTGCCCAGGCGGGTCTCGAACCCGCAGGCTCAGGCAATCCACTCGCCTCAGCCTCCCAAAGGCATGGGATTACAGGCTGAGCCACCGAGTTGTGAGGCTTTTAACAAATTTCTTAACCTCTTTGTACCTCAGTTTTCTAATGTATAAAATATAGATTTTATATATATTTATAAAAATTTATTGATAATATTAGAATTATACTTATTATTTTCAGCTTGTTACTGTCTTTACTTTTATTTGCATGAGCTTCCTTTTGACCTTAGAGATGGTTCTGTTTTTTAATCTTTAAAAGAAATCTTGTCTCACGCATGCATTCCTCTGAGTATCAATAAGCCAAAGTAGCTAACGCTAATTATTTTTAATTCTGGTTACACTTTAGTATTATAAAGTTTAAAGACACCTGAACATTTTCATGTGAGGCTATAATTATACTTTATTTATGCATACTTGTCATAAATCCAAATTGAGTAGTAGTTGCACGCAAATAATATATCAAATACCTGGTAATTTACTCCTTCACTTATCCTATGTTTTCTGGTGGCCTCGAGCCTTTGTTTCATTGTCAAATGTGTTGTATCTGACACTCTTTTCAAGAGTCTGTGTTTATTTTGTTTCTTAGGATGAATGAATAAGCCTTGCTTCCTTATACAAGAATGTAGCTAAGAATGATAAAATTGTCTTGACTTACTGATGTTGGATTTGGAAGTTGGCTCTTGGTTTGCATTGCTGAGAGGTTTGCATATTTTTGGTGCTATTCGTGGTAGAGAGCAAATGCTGCAATATTTCTTTAGTCCGAGCTATTCTTTTATCTCTGTAGATCCTTTTTTCATCATCTGTCCAATTTATACCAGTCTTCTTGTTTTGGAAAGATGTGAATTCTTTCATTTGACTTTTTAAGTTGTCATGCAGATCTGGGGACCAACCACAAAAATATGTACAGATATATGAACTATATTTATTCAACAGTTATTTATCAATCATTATTATGTGCCAAGGAGTTTATCTAAAATTACTTGCATCTGAAGCTTATACTTTAATGACAGTGAGCAGAAAATAAGCAAATAAGCAAGTAAAATATATAATATGTCAGATAAGGATTATAGGATAAAATAAAGCTGGGGAGGAGAATAGAGAATTCCTGGGGATTTGATTTCCATTTTTAAAAGAAGGTCTCCATCTATAAAGCTGACATGTCATAGGAGTTACAAAGGGAATCAAGGAGATTTCAAGGGAGAGATCATTTGAGGCAAGGGAACAGTAAATGTAACGGTGCTTACTGAGGTAGGAGCACGTAGTGTATTTAAGAATGCCAAGAAAGCGTCATTAACTGAAGCAGAATGAACTAAGAGAAAAGTTATCAGACATGAGTTCGGGTAAGTAACTTGGACTCAGCTCATGTAGGGCTTCATAGACCAGTGAAAGGACTTTGGTTGTTACCAAATGGGAAATGGGAAATCATTGGAAAACATTGAGCAGAGGAGTGTTACAGTCTGAGATTTGTTTTAATAGGATTCTGCTGGTAGCTGAATTGAGAACAGATTGAAGAGAGGCAAGAGTAAACAAGTAGGGAGATCCCTTGAAAGGCTCTTGAAACAATTCAGCTGAAAGGATAATAACTTGGACCAGGTGGTGAAAGTGGCCAGAAGGGTGAAAAGTGGGGGGAGGTCCTGGGGATATTTTGGGATTCTCTAAAGAATTGAATGTGAAGTGAGAGAATAAGAGAGGACTTAATGGTGGCTCCAACATTTCTGATTGAAGAAATGGCAGAATATGGATATGGGGAAGGCTGTGGGAAGAACATGTTAAAATTCCTTCTTTAGTAGATGATATGAAGGAATCATCGTTTTGTAATTAAGATGCTAAAGTATAGTAGTGTTTTTTAAAAAGTCTTTACCCATCTCATACCAATTAGAATGGCTGCTAAGAAAAAGAAAGAAAATAACAAATGTTGGCAAGGATTTAGAAAAATTGGAACTCTCACATACTATTAATGACAATGTAAATGGTATGGCCACTGTGGAAAACTGTATGATTGTTCCTGAAAAAATTAAAAATAGAATTTTAAATTTTATTAAATTGTGTGATTCAGCAATTCCACTTCTGGTTATATATCCAAAAGAATTGAAAGCAGGGTCTCCAAGAGACACAATTTGTTTTCACAGCAGCATTATCCACACTAGCCTAAACAACCCAAGCGTCCATTGACAGATAAAGGGATAAACAAAATGTAGTATATCAGAACGTTATTCAGCGTTTAAAGGGAAGGGAATACTGATACACACTACAACACTGATAAGCCTTGAGGCCATTACACTAAATAAAATGAGCCAGTCACAAAAAATCAAATACTATATTTGCCTTCCAAATATTTGACTCCACTTATATAAGGCACCTAGAATAGTAAAATTCATAGATATAAAAAGTAGCAGGATGGTTTCCATGGGATGGGGGAAGGGAAGTGAGGAGCTGTTGTTTAATGGGTGCTTATTATGTATCTGACATTATGTTTGGTTTAGCAAATAAATATAAGAACATACAAAGTCATTGCCTTCAATATGCTAAGAGTCAGGACTAGAGAGAAAATGCAAAATTCAGTTGTGAAGATTGTTTGCACAACAGTGTAACATACTTAACACTACCGAATTGTGCACTTAAAACACTATCAAGTTGATACATTGTATCTTATGTGTATTTTACCAAAATTTAAAAAAACAACATACTCAGAAAAAGAGGAGGGGGGAAAAAACCCCGAGTAAAACCTGAAGGGAGACTAGAAGTCAGATGTTTTGAAGAATGTGGCAAAATTATTTACAATTATAATTGGTTTTAGAATAAAACCAATAAATACACTGTGCTTTTACAAAAAGTATCTAGTTATACACTGAACTATTTATAGGCAAAACAATATGATTTATGGAATTTATTTTTGTTTGTTTGTTTATTGAATTGAGGTCTCTGTCACCCATACTGGAGTGGTCACGGCTCACTGCAACCTCGACTTCCTGGGCTTAGGCCATTCTTACCACTCAGGTGATCCTCCCACCTCAGCCTCCAGAGTAGCTATGACTACAGGTATGTGCCATCATGCCCTGGCTAATTTTTAAATTTTTTTTGTAGCGACAAGGTCTCACTATTTTGTCTAGGCTGTTGTCAAACTCCTGGGTTCTATGGAGTTTATTTTAAAATACTCTAGGAAAAATGATGGAAAAATAGGTGAAACAAGAGTAGCAGAATGCTGGTAGGAGTGGGTGATGAGTACCAGTGAGCTCATTAGTCTATTCTCTCTGCTTTTTTTCATGTTTGAAAATTTACACATTGAGGTTTCTTTGACATAAAGAAATTGTTCATTCTTAAAAGAAAAATAAACAATAACTAATTGAATTCAATAACTAATTGAATTAAGGTAGATCCAAGATATCTGGCAATGCTGTCAAATAAACTTACTTATCTGTAGTTTTTTGAGAGGCCATTCAATAAGCATTCATTGAAATGTTTATTATGTATCTGACATTATACTTGGTTTACTAAATAGATATAAAGATACTAAATAGATAAATAGCTATATAAATAGGCCGGACTCGGTGGCTCAGCCTGTAATCCCAGCATTTTGGGAGGCCAAGGCAAGTGGATTGCCTGAGCCCGCGGGTTCGAAACCAGCCTGGGCAACTTGGCGAGACCTCATCTCTACAATAAGTAAAAAATTAGCCAGACGTGGTAGCCGCACCTGAAGTTCCAGCTACTTGGAAGGCTGAGGAGGAAGGATCACCAGAGCCCAGCAGGTCGAGGCTGGGGTGACTGTGAGGGTGCAACTGCACTCCAGCCTGGGCAATGGAATGAGACTCCAACTAAGAAAAACGAAACAAAACAAAACATACATAGTCATTGCCTTCAATATGCTAAGAGTCAGGACTAGAGAGAAAATGTAAAGCATCAATTAGGATATATTTTTACATAGATAAACCAGGGCACTTACTATAGTATTACAGACAAGGAATTTATATATATTTTTTGCAGCAAAATTTCATGAATACTTCCTCCAGTTCCTCTCCTCCCATTCTAAAATGCATATTAATTAGATTTGTACCGCCATCCTTCTACAGAAATTTCTCTGATCAACATCCTCAGTAACCTCCATGTTGTAAAATTCAATAGTCAATCCATTTCACTTCACCTATCAGAAGCATCAGACTCAGTTGATCATTTCCTCCTCTTTGATAAACTTTCTGACTTGGCTTCCAGGACAACACATTCTCTTGGTTTTCCTTCTGTCACACAGAGTTTTCTTTCTATTCCAAAGTCTTCTTTGTTGGTTCCTACTCTTCTCCTGACTGATAATGTAGGAGTTCCTGAGGACTTGGTCTTTCACCCTCTTTAATCTCTAAACTCATTCCCTCACAAATCTCATTCAGCTTCATGCCTTAAAATGCTACCTCTATGCTGAAAATCCCCAACTATATCCCTAGCCCAGCTCTGTTTCCTTAATTTTAGACTAATATCCAACTGCCTATTCACACCCAACTTCAATGTCTAAATGACTTTTCAAATGCAACTTGTCCAAATTGCTACTCCATTCTTAGTCCTTCTGTTTCAGCAGAATTCAATCCAGTTGGTTACTAAAGCACAAAATCAAGAAGTTTCAACAGTTGCAAACATCTGTGAAACCATCACCACAATGAGTGTTTTTTGCCTACAATCCCACTATATTTAACTTTAAAAACAGTTTAACTTTAGAAACAGTTTTCCAAAGTGGCTGTGTCATTTTATATTTCCAACTGCAATATTTGAGAATTTTAATTGCTCCAAATCCTTGTCAACACTGTGCATCACCAGGCCTTTAAATTGTAGGTACTTTAACGGTTGTGCAGTAGTACCTTACCATAGATTTAATTTGTATTTTTCTAATAATTAATAACTTTGAGCCTGCTTATTTGCCATCTGCGTATCTTTTCTGATTAGCTTAAATATTTTTGTTCATTTAAAAAATCCAATTGTTTGCCACAGTACTGAGTTTTAAGAGCTCTTTATATATTACTGATACACATTCTTTATTGGAAGTATATTTTGTAAATATTTTTTCCAATATGTCTCATGCATTTTAATTTTCTTAAGAGTGTCTGAAGGAAAATTATTTTGCTGAAGTTCATTTGCCAATTTTTTTCTGTTATGATTGGTGTTTTTGAACCCTGTATATTAAGGAATCCTTACCTCTCCCATCATCACAAAGATTTTCTCGCAGACTTTCTCCTATGCATTTTAGCTTTAATATTTAGATCTATGACCCATTTTGAGCTAACTTTTTGCAATGATATGAGACAAAAGTTAGTGTTAATTTTTTATATGGCTGCTTAGGAGCCAAATAGATGCTTATTTTTTATAATCTGGAGATGGGGCAACATCTTCCAAGCATTAGAACAATGAAAAAAAATACACAAAAGACCAAACTAAGTGAAAATAATAGAAATCTTACATATAAAAATATGCTAGATAAAATATAAAAGTAAATCCTAATTCAGAGAAAATATCTACAAAACTTATGATAGAGAGAGGAGGATTAATAGTCAATATGTTAGGCACTCTTACAGATCATTAAGATGGAGACTAAGAGAAAACAGAAAATATGTCAAATGACAATTCATAAAAGAAGACTTTAGATGACTAATAAAATGCCACAAAACCTCAACATTGAGAATACTCACAGATATTTCTAATATAAAATCACAATAAAATTCTATTGACTATATGCTTATCTTTGAGGTTATAAGACTTTTTCAATAATGAAAGAATGGCTGTTTTTGATGAAACATTCTAGGGAAGATAAATTTTAAATGTTAATTTATTCCAGAAACAAAAGAAAAGAAAACATCATGATAAGTAAAATTTCCATGTGAGTCTAATTTACT
Organism: Carlito syrichta; assembly: GCF_000164805.1. Lineage (NCBI taxonomy): Eukaryota > Metazoa > Chordata > Mammalia > Primates > Tarsiidae > Carlito > Carlito syrichta. Next base: position 167,735 of record NW_007245626.1, read on the forward strand.
TTTTTTTTTTTTTTTTTTTTTTGAGTTGGTGCCTCACTCTATCGCCCAGGCTGAAGTGCAGTGGCACACTCACGCCACCCCAGCGTTGACCTGCTGGGCTCCAGTGATCCTTCCGCCTCAGCCTTCCAAGTGCCAGAACTACAGTATGTGCTACCATGCCTGGCTAATTTTTTATTAATTATAGAGACGCGGTCTTGCCAAGTTGCTCAGGCTGGTCTCGAACCCGTGGGCTCAGGCAATTCACTTGTCTTGGCCTCCCAAAGTGCTGAGATTACAGGCTGAGCCACCCAGCCAGCCATAATTTTCAAGATCTAATGAAGAACTTTCATGGTCCACTGAAGGTCAGCAAGTAAAATTTAAGTAATCACAGGTTTAGAGCAGGTGAACTTGACCTTAACTTTAGTTTACTCACTTTGGCTTTAACTTAGTTAGCTTTACTTACTACAATTTAAACTAACATGAATTACCATGATGGAATCAGGGTTCAGTCAATCTTCTCTGACCTTCTCTAAGGGTACTTTAGCATGGACACATCCAAAGACAGAAACCATGAACAACAGGAGCTTTCAATTAGCTTGGGGCCACTCTGGAGAGTGATGAAGTAAAACATTGTTTTCGACTGAAGACCCCACGTCTAGGACGAAGAAGTTAACCAGAATATGCTGGTGGCATGTCTTTTTATTTTCTAGGAAGGTTGTGGTAAGGACAAGGAACTTCAATAACAGACAATTTTTTCAAGGCTGTATTAAACTGAAATAATTATGTTCTATATTCAACTTATATAGAGATTAAATAAAGCAAGTATTTTTCAAAAAGAGGACTAAAATGGTTATCAGTCTCCTGTGTTTGCAAAAGCAGGTCCCATAGTCCAAGTTTCATATGAATTATTAATGATGATAAGATGAAAAACAATAGTTGTTTATTAAAGTTCTAAATAATAATAATAATAATAATAATAAAACAACCTTCTGTTGGTGTCCCTGTCTTCTCAGTCCAGGTGGAAATTTTTTTACTCACAGGACACTTCAAGGATGTCACTTTGAAACAGTTTCCATACAAATCAGTTCCCTTGAGCTGATTTTTTTCCTGGATTGGCCTCTCACTGGTTTCTAAAAAATGTCCTTGTTGGTCTTTGCTTTGACTTTGAATCTTACTTTGGGAGCTGAAAAAAATTGGGCACTCTGATTTCAACGTCAACAGTGAATTACCCATGCAAGAGTAATGTAATGCTGTGTTATATTTGCAGATTACACTCCAAAGTCCTTTATATGTTAAAATGCTTGGGGCTTTTATCAGTCTTGGGACAATGTTATCCCTGTTTTACGTAGGGTAATCAGCGGTTAAGCGATTTGCTCAGGATCACATAGCCAATCCGAGGCAGGGCTATAATTCACATCTTCTAACCCAGTACTTTTTCTATTACCTTCTTTTGACTTGGTACATTATTTTATTTCTTTCCATAGGATATGATAAACATAGTATATTTTTGTAAATTAAGTCTTGGTTTAAAGTAGTCAATTCTAGATCTAAGTACAGACATGCCTAAAGATGCAAAGATATGTTGATCTTGTACCTAATTTTCTAGGTTTCTGCAGCAAGGGAGTCTACATCTTTCATTAAAGCTCATTTTATTTAACAGAAATAAATTTCTTAAAAGAGGAGCCAAGGAAGGAAAAAAAGATATATCATACTTTCTCTATTGTGCAAATTTTTTCAGTTCTCAAATACTTACCTGTGGTTCCTTATTCCTCTATTCAGACAGTTGTTCATATCATTATCATATAATTATTCCTAAGAGCAGGGAAGCTTGCTAAGGGTGATAGAGATATAATAACTACTGGCTTAGACAAAACTACAAAGTTTGTCTATGTCTTCTCTTTATATTCTTTTTCTTTTTTTCTTTTTTTTTTTTTGCATCGGAGTCTCACTTTGTCGCTCATGCTGGAGTGCAGTGGTACACTCATGGCCACCACAGCCTTGACCTGCTGGGCTCAGAGATCCTTCTGCCTCAGCTTTCCTAGTAGTTGGAGTCACAGGTGTGTGCCACCACACCTGGCTACTTTTTTTTTCATTGTAGAGATGAGGTCTTGCCAATTGCCCAGACTGGTCTCGAACTCCTGGGCTCAGGTAATCAATCCTCTCACCTCTGCTTCCCAAAGTACTGGGGTTACAGGTGTGAGCCACCACGCCTGGCCCTTTTTCTGGTTTTAAGTACTAATTTTATCCTTGTAGGACCAACGCTCCAGTTGCTACAACTGATAGTCAAATATCTGTCATTCACTCTAATGTGCTAAATAATGATCTTATGCCAGAAGCATTTCTTTTTAAAAAGGGAAACTCAGGCAATGCATTGATAGACACATAAAAATACATGTCTAACTATAGATTTTATAGTGTCCATTGAGATAGTTTGGGCATATTGAAATCTCAGAATCTATCTTTCAGACTCCTCTACGGGCACTTCTATGTATAAAACTGACTTAGTCACAGATACTATGTAGAATAGGAGGAGACATCCAATTAGCAATGGTTATCAGAAAGTCACTTTTACCTATTGCTTTAATTCAAAATTAAAATCTTATAAGACAGAGGAAAGGAGTGAAGTAGTCAGGTGGGAAAAAACAAGTATAGTTCTCCTACCTTAAATATTTTTTTAGAAGCCAACAAGGTGCTCGTTCAGGTATTTTCACTAGAAAGGAGAATATACCGTAAAATATCTGCAGTTAGATTTTAAGATCAACAAAACTTTTTATTTTTGTTTTTGAGTCGGAGTCTCACTCTGTCCCCCAGGCTTCAGTGCAGAGGCATGCTCACAGCTACCGCAGCCTCGACCTGTTGGGCTCAGGTGATCCTTCCACTTCAGCCTTCCAAGTAGCTGGAACTACAGGCATGTACCACCATGCCTGGCTAATTTTTCTTGATTTTTTTTGTAGAGATGAGGTCTCACCAAGTTTCCCAGGCTGGTCTTGAACCTGTGGGTTCAGGCAATCCTCTCACCTTGGTCTCCCAAAGTGTTGGAATTATAGGCATCAGTTACCGCACTGAGTCAACAAATTTTTATTTTTTACTTTCTTGATGATTACTTCATCCATGTTTAACAGCTAGCTTAATTGAGCTTATCTTCAACTAAACTACCATTGTCTAATTCAGAGTTATAAAATATATGAGTACATATTTCCCCTGGAAGTCTTTTGATTAAACTCTTTTCAGAGAACAGCAAACAGAAGTATCTAATTTTCAAACAATTCAGAACTGAATTTATATATATTAGGCTCTATGAAGGACTTTTTTAGAGAGTCAACCCAGGACACAGACATGCCAGACCAAGAAAAAATAGTATAATATGAAATGGATAATTATATACACATGGATTATTGTAACAAAAAATTTATAGTGTTTGAAATTATCTATATTTAATAAAAATTAATGACATGTTTATTTGCATTTCGTGATAAGGGAGGGTAGTTTTCCTCTTTCTGTTTCCTTTTCCTAATACTTCTCTGAACCACCTACAGCCTTTAGGATTGCTTTCTTTTATGCAGTGGTAAAAGAGAACACACTTAAATGTCAAATTCCCTTTGACTTGCAAGTCCACATCATACTGATCTTGGAGTCAGTCCAAAACAACAACATCGAGTTAGATGGTCTGTCAACAAAAATGTTTTGAGCATGGAATACAGTCAGCCCTCTGTATCTGTGGATTCTTCATCCATGGAGTCAACCAACTATGGATGAAAAATATTTGGTTAAAAAAATGTGTCTGTAAAAATAAGTACAGACTTTTGTCCTTGTCATTCCCTAAACAATACATTATAACAAATATTTATATACCATTTAGATGGTATCAGTTATCATAAGTAATCTAGAGATGTTTTAAAGTATATGGGAGGATTTCACACACACACACAAACACACACATACACACACACACAATACTACTCCATTTATATCAGGGACTTGAGCATCCACAGATTTTGGTATTGGTGGGTGGGGGGTCCTAGAATCAAATCCCCATGGATACAAAGGGATGCCTATACTTAGAACTTTACTTATTAGCAGCAGCAAGAAGTCTACTTATTAGACTTGTAGAAATTAGTTTACAGTTTTCAAAAATGTCCAATCCATTTGGTATCTACAGACTTAGATACCATTTGATAGAATGTTTGTCATTTGGGCCCTTTGCATCTATAAATTCACCTTGCAGGGTTTCCATATCTAAAATCTCCTGTTTTTCAGATGCTCTAAGCAAATTGAATGTCATTATAGGTTAAACTTCTCTGTCTCAGGGAAAATGTTTTAAAAACACCAAGTAATTTGAACTTAACTTTAATGTGGGTTCCAAATAAACTACAGTTTTAGTGCTGTTGAATGTGTGTGGTCCTTCCTGGTGACATATTTTTGAGTTCTGAATCAGTCTTATTTTCCCCAAATGTCTTTTTTTCCACCATATGAGTTTTTGATACAACCTATTTATAATATCAAACAACTCAGATGTAGTCAGTCCATTCTTCTCTTGGCTTCTTGTGGCCTCTTCAAAGATCCATGAATGGCTCTGGAGTAATAGCATATAAATTATATTTTATAGAGTGATTTGAGTTCTTCCGGGTATATTCCCAGTAGGGGGATTGCGAGGTCATATGGAAGGTCGATTTTTAGAACTTTTAGGAATCACCACACTGATTTCCACAGAAGCTGTACTAGTTTGCACTCCCACCAACAGTGTAGAAGTGTTCCCTTTTCGCCACATCCTCTCCAGCATCTGTTATTTTTTGAGTTATTGATGATGGCCATTCTGACTGGAGTTAGGTGGTATCTCAGTGTAGTTTTAATTTGCATCTCCTTGGTGACTAGTGAGGCTGAACATTTTTTCATATATCTGTTGGCTGCTCATATATCTTCTTTTGAAAAGTATCTATTCATATCTTTTACCCACTTTGTAATGGGGCTATTTTTTTTTTTCTTTTCTGCACATTTGAGTTCCTTGTAGATCCTAGATGTTAGGCCTTTGCCTGACATAGAGTTGGCAACTATATATATATTTTTTTATTTTATTTTTTGAGTTGGAGTCTCACTGTCACCCAGACTGGAGTGCAGTGGCCACTCCCGGCCACGGCAGCCTTGACCTGCTGGGCTCCGGCGATCTTCCGCCTCAGCCTTCCAAGTAGCTGGAACTACAGGTGCACGCTACCACACCCGGCTAATTTTTTTTTTTATTTATTTATTGTAGAGATGAGGTCTGGCCTGCCCAGGCGGGTCTCGAACCCATGGGCTCAGGCAATCCACTCACCTCAGCCTCCCAAAGGCGTGGGATTACAGGCTGAGCCACCGAGCCCGGCTGGCAAATATTTTTTCCCAGACTGTGGGCTGTCTAAGATACCTGCAAATGTATTTTTATCACAGCATTGTTCACAATAGCAAGAACATGGAAGCAACTGAGCTGCCCATCAAAAGAGGACTTGATAAAAAAAAATGTGGCACATATACACGATGAATATTATGCAGCCATAAAGAAGAACAAAATCATTAACTTCGCAGCAACCTGGATGGAATTAGAGTCTATATTACTCAGTGATCCTTCACAGAAACAAAGAACTGAGGATCACATGTTCTCACTCATAAGTGGACCTTGAACAACTAACGCAATACTATAAGAAAAGGATCAACTGTAGCGGGAAACTGTGGGGGAGAGGGGGGAGGTGGGATTGACAGTAGTGGAAATCTGTTTGGGGATGGGGGGCACACCTCATCAAAAAGGGTACCTGTGCAGTGAATATTTGTATACCTAACCCTGAAATGTACCCCATAATTTTAAAATAAAAAATTTTAAGTTAAAAAATTATGTTTTACTATAGTTCTTTCCTCCATTCTTATCCTCAAAGTATTTCCAAATTAGAGAAGGACATTCCTCTTGTTCTACATGTTGAAAATGTGACTTAACGATGGACTAATACTTTGACATCTTTCCTATGACCAGCAACAATAGTAGTCATCTTGTAGGTCTAAAGTATTGCCTTCCATTTCTTTAAAATAAAAAATCTCAGTGTTTCTGCATGTTTTGAGGAAATTAAAAAGTGGACAAAAACATTAATTATGAAAGCTTCAGTGTACAAATTAGCAAACCACACCCTTTGTTGTACAAGGTGTGGCAGGCATTTAGCAGGTAAGATCTTTTCATTTTCTTTGGTAAGAAGTTCATAGACTGAATGAGTCTTGCCAAAATTTGTATTTTCACTGCCACCTATGCAGATTGATGAGCAAAGTCTAGTTTGTATTTAGACAAAATATTGGTTTTATGTTTTCTTTGGCTTCATTAAAATATTCATTTAAATCAAGATTATTTGAATCTCAAATTTTTTTTTTTTGAGTTGGAGGCTCACTCTGTCGCCCAGACTGGAGTGCAGTGGCCGATCCCGGCCACCATAGCCTCGACCTGCTGGGCTCCGGTGATCCTTCCACCTCAGCCTTCCTAGTAGCCGGAATTACAGGCATGCGCTACCATGCCTGGCTGATTTTTTAATTTATTGTAGAGATGAGGTCTCACCAAGTTGCCCAGGCGGGTCTCGAACCCGCGGGCTCAGGCAATCCACTCACCTCAGTCTCCCAAAGGCATGGGATTACAGGCTGAGCCACCGAGCCCGGCAAAACTCAATTTTTCAAATCAAAGTACCTAAGAGCCATGATGAAGTGTCTCACTTAATATACTGTAGAAAATATTGTTATTGGTAACATCTGACAAAATGAGTTCTACACTATAAGAGGTCAACACATCTATTAATAAAAAGCTTCCCTTTTCTTGGCCCACAGGATATTTTAGTGGCAACCTCTGAATCAGGAATATAATTTTATTCTGTTTCATCAAGCAATCAAGGGAATGAATGATGTGATAAGTGTTCATTTGTGTGGTATGTCCAAGCAAATTCACCAACTATTATTTTTGACTGAGCATAGATGTCTTTTGGCATGGTGAAAAAACTTTCAGTTGATGTGGAAGCACCTGCTTGTCTCATCCTGGACTCCTGGGATTCAGTCTCCATGTGCACTTTCCTTTATGATGCCCAATCCCAAATTATTTTCTGCATGTTGTGCTGCATGTTCTGCTTTGGCTATTCATCTCCTCACCTACTTGGATATGTCCTTCCATCTGACAGTTTAACTTGTTTTCCTTCCTCCTCCTCCCTCTTCCTTCTCCTCTTCCTCCTCCTGCTCCTCCTCCTCCTCCTCCTCCTTTTTGGTGATGTCTGGGTCATGCTGGCATTGGTATTGTTCTCTTTCTCTCTTCATTATCTGAATGCTTAGAAAACATGGTTCCAATATTCACAACACCAAAATTAAACTAGCACTATCTTGATACAAAGCACAACAGTTAGTTCACTGGTAAAGTCAAAGGTGAGTTGCTAACACTCCAGACTGCAACACATTTACATTGCACTGAAGCCCCACTACTCAGAGTGATGCTCCACTGGATGGTTCATGATCGTGAACAGCAAGTCATGGTTGCCAACATCAGCAGTCAAGGGAAAAAAATAGTGACTGTGACTATGAAAGGTGATCCTCTCTGCTGTATTCATTTGACACAAAAAGTGTTGTTTCCACTCTATTTTTGAGGACTGAAAGCAAAGATATCATATGGGTTTTGTATTTTCTGGTCTTTTAGAATGACTTATAATTTTTTGTGTTGGACCTAGAACAGTGGGTATCAGAAACTGTGGTTAATAGGCCTTTAGTGTGGGGTTTTATATTAATCTGACAAGAAGTTGGACTGTGTTTAATGTTTGCTGTAGCCTCTGGTATCAGAAGCTTGGAATTCCTTTAAGATCACTGCTTTTGTCTCTCCAGTTGTCACTGGGATTCCCTAAGAACTACTTATCAGATGTCTTTCTTGCAGTTGTTTCAGCTGTAAACCACGGTTAATATACTGGAGCCATATTGGTGTGGTGGTAGGGTATGGAGGATAGGAAGCATTCTATAAGCTTACTATTAAATTTCATTCTTTTAATAGGCCTATGTCCCTGGGCCATGGCCTTAACAACTGCTTTTTAGCTTTTCTTCCTCTGACCCTTCAGTGAGATAGGAAGGCTAGAGGCGGCTGGGTTGGAAAAATATCCTTCACCCAGATAAGATAAGGCTCTGGTGAAGCCTCTTCCCCTTGTGAGCTTCGCAATGATCCAGGCTTAACATCAGTGACTCCATCTTGGGCTACTCACTCCACACTGAACTGCTGATGATCTTTGAAGCCCACAAAGGAACTGTGAAAACCAAGTTACTCTGCTAACATCTGTGTTGTCAACAATACAAGGAAAGCGATCCCAATTTTTTAAGGACATTCTGTGTATAACTTTCCCTTGCCAACTGATGCAAAGGCACCATTCTACTTATGATTAAAGACTTTGTTTGATAAGCCCATGAAATAATCTGATAAACAATTTATGTAATCTGAATACATTCCTATAAAGGTAAGCCCTCTTGTCTCTCTTGGGTTGTACAGTCTCTGACTGCTATCTGGGTTGCAACTCCTGAATAAATGCTTCATTTGTCTCTAATGTGTTGCTTTTCTCCTGTTAGGGCTGAGACTCTGGAGACTAAGCCCTTGTTAAGGAGAATGTCCTGGACATATTTTACAATGTCTACTCTTCCTCTTTCCCTGACAGAGCCACTAAAAGTTCTTTCTTGACTTTTTATTATAAGAACCTGGTGGGTTTCATGGAGGTGAAATCCACAAAAATATGACGCTCCCTCAAGACTATGGGCCCCAGGAGTTTCTCAATCACAAGTTAGTGCACACTCAGCCTCCAACAATTTGTTAAAATTCTGCTTAAGTGTTCCTAACATCTTATGGCTCTAGTAGCTTCTACTTCAGGTAAGCTAATTTCAGTTGTGACTTTCTTAATTCATGTCACTCCAGATGGTAATTTATCTGACAACCTCAGTTCTCTGATGGATCCAAAAAGTTGTTGATTTTTAGTTTGCTCAGCTTTTTATTGTTGTGAGAACAGAAATGATTTTTAAGTCTTAATCATGTTGAGACTGTCTATGTTTTCTTCTAAGAGTAGTTTTAGTTCTTACATTTGAGTCTGTGATTCATTTTGAATTATTTTTAGTGTATAGGCTAAGAAACTGGTCCGCCGGGCTCGGTGGCTCAGCCTGTAATCCCGCACCTTTGGGAGGCTGAGGTGAGTGGATTGCCTGAGCTCGCGAGTTTGAGACCCGCCTGGGCAGTGAGACCTCATCTCTACAATAAATCAAAAAATCAGCCGGGTGTGGTAGCGCGCACCTGTAATTCTGGCTACTGGGAAGGCTGAAGCGGAAGGATCGCCGGAGCCCAGCGGGTCGAGGCTGCGGTGGCTGGGAGCGGCCACTGCACTCCAGTCTGGGCGACAGAGTGAGACTCCAACTAAAAAAAAAAAAAAAAGAAAGAAACTTTATTCTCTTGCATGTGGTTATCCAGTTGTCCCAGTACTACTTGTTGAAAAGACTGTATTTTCCTCATCAAATTGTCTTGGCACTTTTGTTGAAAAATAAGTTGACATTAAATATAGGGGATTATTTCTATATTCTCAATCCTATTTCACTGATCTATATGCCTACCCTTATGTCCATACATTATCTTGATGACTATAGTAAGTTTTAACATCAGATGTCCTCCAATTTTTTTCTTCTTTTTCAAAATTATTTTGGCTATTTTGGTCCCCTGAAGTTCCATATGAATTTAAGGTTCGGTCTGTTAGTTTCTGCATAAAAAGTAGCTGAGATCTTGGATTGCACTGAATCTGCCAATTTGAGGAGTACTGTCATCATAACAATATTAAGTCTTCTGATACATAAACATGGGGTATCTTACAATTTATTTAGAGCTTATTTAATATATTTCAATTGTGTTTTGTAGATTTCAGATACAAGTCACACTTCTTTTTAAAATGTATTTCTAAGTATTTTATTTTCAAGGCTATTGTAAATGGAATTGTTTTCTTAATTTCATTTTCAGAATATTCATTGCTAGTGTACAGATCACAACTAATTTTTATAACTGATATACTGACATGTAATTCATATACAAGTCATCCATTAAAATTTATTTTTGCCTATTAATATTTTATCTTGCAACACTGAAAAACTCATTTATTAGCTCTAACAGTGTGTGTATATGTCTTAGGATTTTCCATATATAAGATCATGTATTCTGCAAATAGAGATAGTTTTTCTTCTTTTTTTTTTTAAAGGTATCTATCTCTTTGGATAATTATCCATTCATGTCCTGAAAAGTTTTTTAAAATTTCTCTCTGTTGGTTTTTAACTTTCTCCTGAATATCATTGAGCAATTTTATAATCAACCTCTTGAATTCTCTCTCTGGAATTTCAAAGATTTCATTTTAGTTAGAGTCCATGGCTGAAGAGTTAGTGTGGTCTTTTGGGGATGTTGAAGAACTCTGTTTTTTCATGTTACCAGAATTATTTTTCTGGTTCCTTTTCACTTAGACTATTTCTTCTTCTTGAGGTTGCAGGGGGCTGGCATAGACCCTGTAGGGTTCCCTTGGCTGTATATAGCCTTTGTCTGGTGACTTTCTCAATTGCCAACTGTGGCAATCCTGTTCTGAGTATTTCCACAGGCTCAAGGTGTCCTGAGTGCCCGGAGTGACTTGAATAGTAGTGTTAGCTGGGGTCTGGGATAAAGCCTTTCCCAAAGCTGAGTTATGATATCAGATGTGATGTGCTGTCCTGTTGGCCTCTGCCCAGGAGGTGGCACTTGTGGGAGACAGCCAGTTGTAATGGTGGCTGTGGGTTTTCTGCCTGTCCTGTGTTGCTCCCAGAAAGTACCCAGCCAACTTAGACTTACCAAGTTCTCTGTTTTGAGCCTTTGAGGGGGATGCAGGAGAAAAGGGCTCAAGCTCCACACTTGTATGCACTCTTGGCTACCCCAGTGGGGATTCGGAGGGAGTCCCCAGCCACTGGGGTAATGCTGTTGTGCCAAGACAGCACCAGAGAGTTGACCTTGGGAGTGAGAGGTTGCTATGGCAATGAGTGCCACCAGGCTCCCCTGCCTCAGCCTCAGGCAGTCTGCATTTGGAATGTCAAAGTTGGCTGGCCTCAGGCCTCAGGTGTTCTCACAGCAGTCTGCCTCAGCCAGGAATTGTCTGCCATCACCGAGTCTGACCTTGGGCCCATACCCTCCAACACTGGCTAGAAAGCAGCCACCAGCAAAGGTTGAGTTCCTGAGATGTGGTGGCAGGGGTGCTCAGGGCTCTCTCAAATGTGGGATTTAGCAGGACATGGCTATGGGTAAGGCAGCCTCCCATGAAGGATTGGAGTCCTACGAGGCTCAGAGGACCCTCCAAGTCCATGTTAGGTGCACAGAATTCCTCAATTCTCCCTGAACATCCCTGTCTTGTTGCCATGATCCAGCTAAGAATCTGGCCAGTTTCAGTGCAGGTTGACTGGCTTTTCTCTTCTTTGCACTATGTGGCTATTATCACTGCTTTGATGAGCTGTGGGGCATGTGGCTGGTCCCCCTCCTCTCTGGATGCCAAGGATATTCTATCTTGGTTTGCTCCAGAGGAGAAACACTCTAGCTGCCTCCAGTTGGCCATATTAATCCCTCCTTGCTTTTTCTTTCTAGACTAGATGACGTTTACCTTTCCTTCTTGCCTAATTAGCCCCCTTGATCATTCATTATAATGTTGAATAGAAGTGTTGAGAGTGAACATCCCTGTCTTGTTCCTGATCTTAGAGGAAAAAAAGCATGTAGCCTTGCACCACCAACTATGATGTTAGCTGTGGGATTTTCAAAGATGGCCTTTTTCAGGTGGAAAGAAATTATATCTATTTCTAATTTGTTGAGTGTTTTTATTTTTAATCATGAAAGGATACTGGATTTTTGCCAAATGCTTTTTCTGCATTTATTGATGATCATGTGCTTTTAAATGTTTATTCTACTAATATGGCATATTATATTGCTTAATTTTTATCATTTTAGATGTTAAACCAACCCTGCATTTCTGGGATAAGTCCTACTTGGTCATGTGTATAGTCCTTTTTATATGTTGCTGAATTCAGCTTGCTAGTATTTTGTCTTACTCTTTTGTCTTAATAGATACAGACCTTTTAAAAAATATTCTATTTATTTGGCTCCTGGAATCTTAAAATTATCTTTTTCTGAGAAACTTTCTCTGATTCACTGTTACCTCAAAACAACTCCTCTGTAGCATTTGTCCCATTATATTGCTACAGTCTATTAACTTGTTTGTCACCTGCTCTACTTCTTGTGAATAGACTATATTTTATTTACCATTGTATTCCAGGATCTAGAAAAACCACTGTCTATTACAACTTGGGACTTCTGGGAAGCAGATAAATATATTGTAAAATAACGAGCAATGATGGAAAGGATATTATGTAACAAAATTCAAAAATAAGAGAGCAGCTGAAAAATAGAATAGTGTCAAAGGTGGTTAAACCTCAAATATACTAAGATGTGAAAAAAATGTTGACAACAAAATTTTGCTAAGCTATATTCAGAATAAAAATATATGAAAGAACGTTTAGATTTGTACTTCTGTAGTTCTTTTATAGTACTTATGGATGAAAAAGAGATTTCCTCAGCTCTTAAGTTGCTTCTATCTTTTTTTACCAGTGTTTTCTTTTGACTCGCAGTGGGAGAATAAATATTGGAAGAGATTACAGAAGTCAGAAGGCTCTGAATAAATTATCTTCATCCAAGACATAGTACGTCACAAGTAAGAAAAGCATGTACGTAAAAGATCTCTAAACCATTGACAATAGACCTTTAAGAAGCCATGAATGTGATTTCCTCCTCCTACCTAAATGCCTGACTTGACAGTTCAGACTCCATCATAACTTCAGGATTACTTCATTCAGGAAAACATGCCCTGAGATTTCTGGAGGGTTAGTACGCCTTTTCTGAGTCACCAGACCAACCCGTGTATACCATTATCACTCTATCTCACTCTTATTTTAAGGAACTGTGTGAGTCTTATTAAACTTTGATGCTTATGCCTTAAATGATGAGTAGTTAATCTAGTTGAAGGGAGGCAGAAGTATGTTTCAGGCAGAGGAGTCAGCATGAGCAGAAGCAATGAGTTGAGAAGACTGATGTATTCAAGGGCAACAAGATCATCTCTGTGGCCATCAAGGGCCAGATCATTGGAAGTCTTGCAAGTCATGTTAGAGAATGTGGTTTCTATGCTGCAGCTAGTAACTGTTAAAAAACATTTTTTTATTTCTCAGCATGATGTCAGCAACTTGGCCAACTAGAAGCCCTTAGTGTTTGTCCTTCTCACAAAGAACAATGAATAAACTACAGTTGACGCTTAAACAACAAAGGTTTGAACAGTGTGGGTCCAATTTCATGTGGATTTTTAAAAACCAAATGCAGATCAAAAATACAGAATTCAAGGGATGCAAGACTCATGTACACAGGCTTTTTGCATATGTGGGTTCTGCAGGGCTGACTTGCATATGCATAGATTTAGGTACATTCAGGGGTCCTGGAACAAACCCCCTGCGTATACCAAGGAATTACTGTACATTTTAACAAAAACAACTGAGGGAGAACACTGGAGTGCAATAGAGGAGTAGCAAAAACCCTGGTGACTACAGAAATTCAGGACATCCATATAGAAAATGAAAGCAAACACCAGGTCTCCACTACCCCATCCTCCAACTAGGATCATCTGGAAATCAGGAAGACTCTTCGCAGGAAGTAAGCAAAAGGATCCCAGCAAGCCCTATCAAGGCCTTGGACACCTACTGACTTCACCACTGGGGTTCCCTGCAGTCCTCACAAGCACTAAGTTGAGGGAGCTGCCTGGAGTCCATACAACTGTGCGACCTCAGAGAAGGAGCCAACACAGTCTCACCCCCATGGCCTGCATGGCTGCTGCAGTATATCTTCTTGGAATTCGAACTACAGCTGCAGTATGTCTTGCTTTGGGGAAGAGCCATGGCTCCCCTTCGTTGCTGAGGCTAAGCTGCTGCTGAATCACTCCAGCCTGGTGGCCCAACGTCCCCAAAGTGAGTTATGAGCAGCTGTTACACCCTCCCTTTCCCTGCTCCCTTGGGTTGGAGCTGAAGTCATCCTGCCTTCTAGTAAAACAATACCTTGGTGACTCAGAGTAGTCACACTTCCCCAGCGCCTAAGTTCAAATAATGTCCTGTATCCTAGAAGTGGTGACTTGGCTGTGCAGGGCGGTCACACCCAGTTCCTGTGTGGATATCTTGTATCCTAGGGAAATGGTGTGTGGGTTTACCAGAACAGTCACACTCCACAGGTCTGAGTTGAAGCAGCACATCACCCCCGGGGGACCTGGTGTCCGGGATGAACTGAGCAGCTGTGCATCCAGGGCTGAGCTCATGAAGCACCCCATGTCCCAGAGAAACAGAACAGTGACTGAGCTGAGATTCCTTGCCCTATAGGGCAGACAGCTCCATTACCCTGCTTCCCTGGAGCTGGACTAGCCCATTAGAGTCTGAGTTGCTGAAATACTACTCTCCATGGGAAGTGGTGTCATTGCTGCTATACTGCTCCCTGCCTCCCCCGCCAGGGCCCAAATGACACTTGTACTTCCCATCCTGGAGTACTTGCCTCCACTGTACTTGGCCTCACAGAGTTGAGCTATTGAGCTCCATCATTCCAGGGTCCATAGTTACTACTATACCGTGCCTCATGCCTTGGGACCAGAGTTGACATTGACCCCTCAGGTTTCCAAACTGCAGCTAGACCTTGCTCCCTGGGTCAAAACTTCCAAGCACCTCTTCCTCTCCTGTCAAGCCACTGCTGAGTCCTGTTTCCCAGGAGTATAAGCATAGAATCATAGCTACAGCCTGGCCCCCCTGCACCTGAGCAGCTAGGGAGTACCACAGAGTCTCAGATCCTGGCTCTGTGGCAATATCCAACTCTGCCACAGGTGCCAGAAGAGGGTCATAAGACTCTGAACCTAGGACTCTGGCACCATAGCTGTTTCAAAAATCCACATCTGGATCTCACAGACACTGCAGCTGCTCGTAGGCCATGTCAGGCCAGAGAAGAGGGATCCTTTTGGTTAAGTCTCCCATTGGGAAAATAAAAATAGGAGGACCCTCAGAAGCCCTTGCTGCCAAAGGCATTAACAACTTATGCTGCTGCTGCTGCCACAAACTTTTACAGCTTAGGTCACTGAGATGATCACAGTTATTGCTGATATTGAACACAGCTGAAGAAACTGCACAGAGATTATACTACTGCACCTATCCAGAAATAGTCACTATATCCTTCCCAAACAGCACACAGAAACTCAAATGGAGATAAAATTCTTTTTTGATTGTTGTTATTGAGTTGAGGTCTCACTTGGTCACCTTGGCTGGAGTGTAGTGGCATGTTCACAGCTCACTGCAGCCTCCTAGGTTCAGGCAATCCTTTCACCTCAGCTTCCTGAGTAGCTGGGACTATAGGCACATGCCACAACACATAGGTAATTTTTAAATACTTTTTGTAGAGATGAAGTCTCGCTATGTTGCCCGGGTTGTTATCAAACTCCTGGGCTTAAGCAATCCTCTTGCTTCACCTCCAAAATGCTGGGTTTACAGGCATGAGCCACCACACCTGGCAGGGTGAAATTCTTTCTCTAAAAAAGTCACTCCAGGAAATTTGGAACAGACCCCAACACACACACAAAATCATTGAATTGCTGGAAAAGAAATTCAAAATAATGATCTTAAGGAAAATCAATGAGATACAAGAAAATATAGATAGGTAATTCAACAAAATCAGAAAAACGATTCACAGTATGAATGAGAAACTCAACAGAAATAGAAATCATTTAAAATAACCAAACAGCAATTTTGTAGATGAAGAATGCAGTGCGTGAAATAAAAAAAAAAACCAAACAAAACAGAGAGCACCAAAAGTAGACTTGTATCACCAGAGACATTATCTTTAGTAAATGGTGCTGGGATGTCCATATGCAGAAAATGAAATTGGTCTCCCATCACTCCTCATATACAAAGGCCAACTAAAAACGGATTAAGGACTTCAATGTTAAGACCTGAAACCACTGGAAGCAAAGGTAGGGGAAACACTTCAGGGCATTGGTCTGGGCAAAGATTTTTATGGAGAAAACCTCAAAAACACAGACATCAAAAGACAAAAATAGGTAAATAAGTTTATACCAAATTGAAATACTTCTGCACAGCAAAGGAAACAACAGAGTGAAGAGCCTGCAGAATTTGAGACAATGTTTGCAATTTATTTGTCTGACAAGGGCTTAATATCCAGAATAGACAAGAAACTCAAAAAACTCAATAACAAAACAAAAACAAATAATCTAATTTTAAAATGGTAAAATGAGTTGAATAGACATCTTTGAAAAGAAGACATACAAATGCCCAATGTAAGCCGGGCTCGGTGGCTCAGCCTGTAATCCCGTGCCTTTGGGAGGCTGAGGTGAGTGGAATGCCTGAGCCCGCGGGTTCGAGACCCACCTGGGCAGCGAGACCTCATCTCTACAATAAATCAAAAAATCAGCCGGGCATGGTAGCGCATGCCTGTAATTCCGGCTACTGGGAAGGCTGAGGCGGAAGGATCGCCGGAGCCCAGCAGGTCGAGGCTGCGGTGGCCAGGAGCGGCCACTGCACTCCAGTCTGTGCGACAGAGTGAGACTCCAACTCAAAAAAACAAAAACAAAAACAAAAACAAATGCCCAATGTGTATATGGAAAAGTGCTTGACATCATTAATCACCAGGGAAATGCAAGTCAAAACAACAATAAGATATGATTTTACCCCAGTTAGAATAGCTAATGTCAAAAAGGCAAAAAATAAATGCTGATGAGAATAAAGAGAAAGGGGAACGCCTATACGCTGTTGGTGTAAATGTAAATTGGTACATTTATTATGTAGAACAATATAGAGTTTCCCCAGAAAACTAAAATAGGACTATCATATGATCCAGAAATCCCACTGAGTATATATCCACAAGAAACAACATCAGTATGTCGAAGAGCTATCTGCACTCCCATATATATTGCAGCACTATTCACAATAGCTAAGCTATGGAATCAGCCTAAGAATCCAACAACAAATAAATGGACAGAGAAATGATGTATACATGCACAATCTCAGAATTATCTGAGGTACCTTATAAAAAATGCAAATTCAGGGGTGACATCAAAGAACTATTCAAGCAGATGCACAGATTTTCTAAAACTCCTTAGGTAATTCTTGTGTCTAGTATAATTTAAAAAACAGACATTCTATAAGACAACTTGTCCATAATTGTTAACAATTCCTGTGCTATGAATGACAAAGGCTGAGGTGATTTCCCAAATTAAAAGAGAATAAAGAAATATGATAATTAAATGCAATTCATGATCCAGAATTTGAGAAAAAATTATCTAAAGGACACTATCGGGATATTTGGCAAAATTTACCAATATACAATACAAAATAGTATTGTATCAAAGTTGAATTTTCTGATTTTAATGTGAGAGAATGTTCTTTTTCTTGGATAATATATACTGAAGGTTTTTAGGGGTAAAGGAGATATAACCTGTGCTCAAATGGATCATGGGAAAAACATAGATGATAGATAGACAAAACGATTTTTGTACTATTCTTAAAATTATTTTAAAATTTAAAAAATTAAAAAGAGAAAGTCTGAAATAATTGTATCACCAGTATTAGGACGGTGCCAACTCAATCCCTGTTAGATGACTGGGAATCACTGAAAAGCTTTAGGCAGGGGCATGCATAGTCAGATTTGTATTTCTGATAACTCACATTGGTGATAGGATGGCAATATTAGTGGCAGAGAGACCAATTAGAAGGCTATAGTGCTCCTGGAAAATGGATGATGATAAGAATCTGAAAAGAATGATGGTAGTTAAGATGGAGAAAAGGGATTGTGAGATAAAATCGGCTGGATTCAGTGGCTGACTGGATATGCGGGATAGAAATGAAGGGAGAAAGAAGGATACCTGTTAGGTTTCTGGCTTGAGTGGCTATGCAGATAATACTGCTACCAATATTGCAGAAATACAAGAGGAAGAGCATTTAATGTGGAATTAGGTTATTTTGAATTTGGATGGGTGAGAACCTATATAGAGGTGTATAGCAGATAGCTATAAGGTTCTGAAGTTTTGATTAGAGGTCAAATATGTGTGTGTATACATGTTTGTGTATCTATATATGAGTATATATACACATACACAAATATATATGTACTCACATGAAACATATATAGTATTAATGTAGAAATATGGCATAATCAAAATTAAGATTTGATGAAAAGTTAAATCTAAGGAGACTGAATTTGACAGACATAAATTTAAGGCCTGTACACTGAACCAAAATGCCAAGTGAAGAAACAGAGAATTGAGGAGACATAATTTAGCAGAATACTATGAAAACAAAATGTTATAGGCTTGAGTATATGTAAATCCAGTGTGTGTCAATGTTTTAGGATAATTTTCTTTCTTTTTTTTTTGAGTTGGAGTCTCACTCTGTCAACAGACTGGAGTGCAGTGTCCGCTAGGCTCCGGTGATCCTTCCGCCTCAGCCTTCCAAGTAGCTGGAACTACAGGTGCACGCTACCACTCCCGGCTAATTTTTTATTTATTGTAGAGATGACGGTTTGCCAAGTTGCCCAGGCGGGTCTCGAACCCGCGGGCTCAGGCAATCCATTCATCTCAGCCTCCCAAAGGAGCGGGATTACAGGCTGAGTCACTGAGCCCGGCTTAGGATAATTTTCAAAAAACAAACACAATCTAAAATGGTATGCAAAGCTTTAGCAAAAACAAAATAAAAAAAAAAAACACCCAGGAAAGCTTCACCAGAGAGTCCACCACAACAGTGTCTCTGCTCATTCCTCTCATCAAAGAAGGACAATTTTGTGAGGGTTTTTTTGTTTGTTTTTTTGAGTCAGAGTCTCACTCTGTCACCCAGAGTGGCACGCTCACAGCCTTTACCCACTGGATTCAGACAATCTTTCCACCTCAGCTTTCCAAGTAGCTGGAACCACAGGCATGTGCCACCACACGCAGCTAATTTTTTGATTCATTGTAGAGATAAGGTCTCACTGTTGCCTGGGTTGGTCTCAAACCTGTGGGCTCAGGCAACTGTCTTGTCTTCTCTTCCCAAAGTGCTAGGATCACAGGCATGAGCCACTGCGTCCAGCTATTGTGAGAGTTTTAATGAAAAGTCACTAGGTGCCCATTTCACATTCCTGATTTAGCTCCTTCTGACTTCTTTTTGTTTCCCAATCTTAAAAAAAAGTTTAAAAGGCATTCCTTTTTTTCTTTAGTTAATAATGTAAAAATAGACTGCATTGACATGGCTAAATTCCCAGGATCCTCATTTCTTTAGGAGTAGACTAAATGACTGATATCATCACTTACAAAGTGTCTTAAACTTGATGGAGCATATGTTAAAAACCAAAGTTCATATTTTGTATTTTTATATTTTAATTCCTTTTGTTCATGAACACTTAATTTCATTTTTTTCACAAACAAGTTCTGTTATATATTAGTTGTATGTACCTGCATCTTATAAAAATTTAAATTTAAAGTTGTGGTATGACTCAGGTACTAAATAAACCCGAGGAAAAAGCGAATGGCCATAGTACAATAACAATTCATTGCTACAGTGTCCTATATAAGCTAATTTTCCAGATAAAAGAAGCTTGCCTCTTGAAGTACCATTATTTTTTGATAGGTTTTGAGAAAATTCTTTCTGCTCTCTGAAAAATAACTATATATTCTTGGTGTCACAGGGCCATCATTGTGGGCTTGGATTGTCATACTGTACTAGGGTACATTGATATCTACAAAGGCCCTAGAAAAGAAAAATGGGTAAGAGTGAGGATTCTGGGGCAAGATTACCCGGTTTAAAATTTAACCCTCCTCCAAACAGGAAAAAGGAAGTCAAATTATCCCTCTTTGCGGACGATATGATCCTATACTTTGAAAACTCAAGAGATCTGTCGAAAGCCTCCTTGCACTGATAAAGGACATTGGAAAAATCTCAGGGTACCAAATAAATGTGCAAAAGACAGTCACATTTTTATACGCCAACAACAGGCAGAGAACCAAATAAAAAGCACAATCCCATTCAAAATAGCCACACAAAAAGTGAGATAACTCAGCATCTTTTTAACCAGAGAAGTGAAAGATCTTTACAATGAAAACTACAAAACACTGCTCAAAGAAATCAAAGAAGACACAAACAAATTGAAATATATTCCATGCTCATGGATTGGAAGAATCAAGATTGTTAAGATGCCTATCCTACCAAAGGCAATCTACAGATTCAGTGCAGTGCCCATTAAATTGCCAACATCATTCTTCTCATCATTCATATGGAAACATAAAAGACCGTGAATAGTCAAAACAATCCTCAGCAAAAGAAACAAAGCAAACAGTATCACACTTCCAGACTCGAAACTTTGCTATAAGATTACAATAATCAAAACAGCCTGGTATTGGTACAAGAACAGGGATATAGATCAATGGAACATAGAGATTCCAGAAGCAAAACTTTTATTTTTCAACTGACTCATCTTCAACAGCCACTGGGGAGAGGAAAACCTGTTCAGTAAATGGTGCTGGCAAAACTGGCTGACCACACGCAGAAGGTTGAAACAGGACCCCTACCTATCACCATACACAAAAATCACCTCTAAAAGAATCAAAGACCTAAGCATAAAACCTAAAACTATAAGAATCTTAGAAAACACAGGAGGCATCCTCATGAAATTTGGAATAGATAATCAATTCCTGATCAAAACCGTAGATGCCCATGCTGTAAAAGATAAGATAGACAAATGGGATCTCATCAAACTGAAAAGCTTCTGCAAAGTAAAAGAAACCATCAAGAGGGTGGAGAAACAGACCACAGAATGGGAAAAAAAATATTTGCCAACTGTATATCTGACAAAGGCCTAACATCCAGGATCTACAAGGAACTCAAATGTGCCCAAAGGGGGAGGGAGACACCTATTAAAAAGTGGGCAAAAGATATGAGTAGACACTTCTCAAAAAGAAGACATATGAGCAGCCAACAAATACATGAAAAAACGTTCAGTCTACTAATCATCAAAGAAATGCAAATCAAAACCACACTGAGATACCATGCAACTCCAGTCAGGATGGCCATCATTAATAACTCAAAAACCAACACATGCTAGCAAAGATGTGAAGAAAAGGGACTGCTTCTACACTGTTGGTGGGAGTATAAACTAATACACTCTGTGAAAAACAATGTGGTGATTTCTGAAAGATCTAAAAATCGACCTTCCATACAACACAGCAATCTCCCTTCTAGGAATATACCCAGAGGAATTCATATCATTCTACAAAAAAGATACCTGCATATGCATGTTTATCACAGCATTATTCACAATAGCAAAAACATAAAACCAATTGTGCTGCCCATCAAAAGTAGACTGGATAAGAAAAATGTGTGGTAAATACACATGCTGGAGTATTATTCAGCCATAAAGGACAAAATTATGAACTTCAAGGCAACTTGGATGCATTTAGAGTCTATAATACTCAGTGGTCTAACACAGAAAGAAAGAACAGAGTACCACATGTTCTCACTCATAAATGGACCCTGAATATTAAAATATTATAAGAAAGGGATTGGCAGTAGCGGGACACTGCCAGGGGAGGGGGAGAGCACTTAACATCAATAAGGGTACCTGATCTCAAAACAGGTGAAGTGGGGACCCACATCTTCAAAATTAAAAAGGACAAAAACAAAACAAAGCAAAACAAAATTTAGCCCTCCCAATTACCCAGGTCTACAACCTAGATTAGTTACTTGCACACTGTATGTTGGTGTCCTCATCCACAAAATGACAATAAAAAGAATGCTACCACACCAAGTAGTTGTGAGGATGAAATGCATTCATACATATAAAGGATTAGGAAGTACCCAATAAATATGTTACTATAAAAAAATAAATAAAAAATAAGATAGCATGAATAAAAAATAAAACATCTAGAAAGGAGCAAATCGGAATGAAGATTTGTGTACTTGAGGACATCTGCAGTACTATGTTCAGTTTTACTCAAGCAGAATAGTGACAGAAAAGAGTAAAATAAAAAGGTAAAAGGACTTGAATCATGGTGTATAACAGGTGGTTCTCAGGTCACTCTATAAAAAAGATACCTGCACATGTATATTTATCACAGCATTGTTCACAATAGCAAGAACATGGAACCAATCGTGCTGCCCATCAGAAGAGGACTGGATTAAAAAATGTGGTACATATACACAATGGAATATTATGCAGTCATAAAGAAGAACAAAATCATGAACTTCGCAGCAACCTGGATGGAATTAGAGCTTATAATACTGAGTGATCTCTCACAGAAACAAAGAGCTGAGTATCACATGTTCTCACTCATAAGTGGACCTTGAACAACTACTGTAATACTGTAAGAAAAGGATTGACAGTAGTGGGAAACTGTGGGGGGGGGTAGGGAGGTGGGATTAACAGTAGTCGATATCTGCGTGGGAAAGAGGGGGCACACCTCATCAACAAGGGTACCTGCACAATGAATATTTGTATACCTCACCCTAAATTGTACTCCACAATTTTAAAATAAAAATTAGAGAGAGAAAAAAGAAAGAAACAAAGGAAAGTTGTAGGAATAAATGACAGCTCTTTCAAAAGTACTTAAGATCTATCATGTAGAGGAGGAGTTTATTATAATTGAAGGAGCATTAGGGAAAATGGGTCAGAATTGTTTACCTTTAAAGTTTCTTCACTCTTTTGTGTCATTAGAGATGGTAGATTAAGGGAGGTGGATGAAATTTCTAAGAACATATGTTTGTAACTCAAAATAAAAATACTTAATGCTATAGCTCCTTAGCAACGAAATAGATTGCATTGCAATTTAGTAAACTACATGTCAACAGGACGAGTCAGCCAAAGGCTGGATGAACCTGGATCCTGTAATAAGTAGGAAGTGAGACTAGAGTCCTCTCAAGGCTTTTTTTCTTTTTTTAGTTTTTTAATGGTCAAATTTATTTTTTTAATTTTTATTTTAAAGATGTGGGGTACAATTCAGAGTTAGGTATACAAATGGTCATTGTACAGGTAAAGTTTGGGCCTCACTTTGGTCCCTACTTTACCTGGTTTGAGATCAGGTACCCTCAAGGTTTCTTTCAGCTCTAAGATTCAGAGAGATGGGAATGAAAATATTAGACAATGATATGGGTATTATTATTTTTACTGGATGAAATTACAAGAAAACAAATTGACATGCAGTGAATTTCTATGGTTTTCCCTTATGTATTTCTAGAGCTAGAAAACATTCCAATCATAGGGAACCATTCATTACTGTGTTCCTACTTTACTCACCCAATACTTGATTAGGTAACTGTCTTCTGAAATAATCAACTATATAGTTATCTGATTCATTTGGTCCTGTGTCTAGAGAAGATGGTAAAAGGTCATAGTAGCATGAAAATAATTCATTGGCTCATTTATAATTGATACTTTTCATCTTTTTTCAAAGTGAAAAATGCTAGTAAATAAAGTATAAACAGTAGTTCAGCTCAATGAAATTAATAGAAGCATTAATTGAAGATTAATTGAAATCTTGTGAATTGAAATCCTGTGAATTTTTGTTGCATTTTAAAATGTTCATATTTCTTGGACGAGTAATTTCTTTTCTAGGAATTTATTAAAAAGAAATAATTAACACCACATACAAATAGAGAGTGTTAAGGTTTCCATTGTTGTTTTTTCCAGTAGGAAAAAACTGGAAGCAAAATAAAAGTTTAACAAGGGGCGTGGCTAAATAAATTAAGATTCACTAATAGAATAGAATACTTTGCTGCCATTTGACCATTTATTTATCTGTAAAGAGGCTTATAATATACTGTAATTTTAAATAAAAAGGTAGGTTGCAAAGTAATCTGAAGATTATGTGATTCGTTAACATGGAATGTGTGTATATAGACACAGGGAAAGGTCTAAAATAAATATTCTAAAGTGTAATTTTTACTTTCTTTTCCTTATCTTTACTTCCAATTTTTGCATTAATTTTTCTAACAAAATGATATACCGGGGGGGCAAAAGCCCAAGAATTTATTTATTAAAAATTGTGTATTTATTCTTACATGTCTAAAACTTCAGTCACCTTCAAAGTACTCTCCATTTAATGCAATATATCTATTGAGACGCTTTTTCCACTGCTCAAAACAGTCTTTGAACTTGTCAATTTTGATGCCCTTTAGTGCTTCTGCCATTTTTTGTTTCACCTCTTCCACATTGGGAAAATGTTTCCCTTTGAGGACTTTTTTCATCCGGGTAAACAAAAAAGTCAATTGGAGTGAGATTGGGTGAATAAAACTGCTGAACACTCAGCATGGTATGGGCAATGTATGCTTGACTCGTAAGTCAACCATCATGAAATGGGCAAATGCATTGAAAGACTCTCCAAAAAAAATTTCACTGAAGCTGAACACAGCCTCTCACAACAACGCTAGCTAGTACACTGATGCTGGCGGGTTCCTAGAACACTTACCTCGTGTGGGAAGCCTGTATTACAAGGGGCCTGTCCTCCAGAAAATACTTCCAGTGTTTTGGGGTCCCCTCTCCTATTAAAGTTATATAAAAAGCAGCTGAATTGTTTGTTCACTATCATTGAAGAATAGTTAATTAAGAGTAGTTAATTTAAACTTCAGGTGAATTATCTATGAATTATGGTAGAATTCTCCATTTTCCTAGGTGTGATTCTTATCTCCATTTCTATTTTTAATCATTTGCTATATCATAAATTAAATGGAAAAATGTGTGTGTGTGTGTGTGTGTGTGTGTGTGTATGAGGAATCTGAAGAGGGAGGGTTGCCTGAACCCAGGAGTTCAAGACTGTGATGAGCCGTGATCATGCCACTGCCCTCCAATCTGGGAAACAAATACCATAGATGCTAGAATCAGTTAAAGATTCACATTAGACTTAACAGGTTTCAGTAGAAGCCAGTGAACATGTAAATTAATTTTTCTCCTGGGTTTATCCTCAATTAAATTATGCAATGAGAGGAACAAGATGGTTTTTAAAACATAAGGTCTCTATTCTCTGTTTTTGGGAAATCTTTCAAAATCTTAGGCATATCCCTTAAACACATGGAACTCTCTACCTTCCAATGTAATTGACCGCTCTTTTCTCTGTGTTCTCTGGGAAGCCTGAATAGGCTACTTGGCATTGCACCTGTAATACTGTGCTTGGCTTGTTTGTTTTTCTTCTCCTGATTAAAGGACAAGCTCCTGCAGGGAAGAAATGGTATCAAATGCTTTTTAATATCCCCTACCACCAAGCATAGAGACAACCTCAAAGCAGGCACAAAAATTATTGCTTGTTGAGTAAATGAATTAATTGTTTATGAGAAAGTAGAAGCAGAACATTACCTTTCACATGAGAAATTGATTCTTTTTGTCTTTGCAGTAAATGTCCTCTATCATAAAGCTGGTGGAGCACAAAATTAGAAAGAAAACAATACTATGTTATCAACATAAAAATAGGTATATTTCCTACATAATTTATGATGTGGTGGATTTTCTCATTTCCTCATTATAGGCTTAGAATGACCAAAGAATCTCATAAATTAGACCCTTCTCACATCTTTTAGAACTACTTTTCTCCTGCATCAATGAGTAGAAGAAAATACTGATATTATATTTTGGCACTAATGGAGGTTTAAAAGTTTTCCATATCACATAGAATTTATGTATGATGAGAAAGAGACAAAAAAATAATATGCTTATAATCTCTCCTATTTAAATTTTTAAGAAAAAATATAGAAAGATAAAGAGTGCAAAATGGGTGTAAATATATACAATCACATGAAAAGATATAAACAGATCACAAAACCGTGCCTATATATAAAAGATGAAAAATATTTTCTTGAAGCTTCAAAGAGGTCCAGAGTGAGGACATAAGTATATAATACCACTTTCTACCTTGAACATGATCCAGTTGACTAAAAGACATACAAAACACTGTAAAAGTGTAGCTGGCAACCTTGATTAGTCTACAAATCATTATTACCATGAAAACATTTAAAATACATTGAAACTTTTGTTTCTGTATCTGTAGTGTATGGATATTATAAATAATGTTTTAAAGGGTCTCAAGAAGGCAAAAAAAAAAAAAGATTTGAAAACATTTTTGTCAATGTATAATGCATATCAACTCCTCATAAAAGTAGACCATGACTATGTGCACCCAGATTTTAAAAAAAGTAGACCATGAAATAGAGTTAAAAGCTAAAATTCACTTCTTTGTAGATATAATTAATTGTCAGCAAAAAACCCTGACATAATCAGTATGAAAATGGGAGTAAAATGTATAAAAATGTGATTATTAAAGGAAGAGAGAGAGAAACATTTTAGATAAAAATTACACAAAGCTAAAAATAGCGATATGATGTAATCATTAGAATTTGGCAAAACAAAGGGTGAAATCAGGCTGAAGAAAATTCACTTAATAAGACTTGATTTGTTGGTATCATTTTTAGTCCTCATCTCTTGAGTGAAATGATGTTGTAAAGCACAATAAACTATTATATTTATCCCATAGAAAAATATCACTAGGTCAGTGATCTTATGAACATGATATACAATTTCTAACAACAGTAATATATAATTGTTTTGCTGAAAGTCTTCAAAATCAATGAGTGAGAATGTCTTTGTGGGAAAATAAAGCTAATTAAAAATTTTAAATATAATTTACCAATTTTTAGGAATGTATTGATGTCTTACAAGTAAACAATTAAGATAATAGTTTAAGAGCATGAATTTAAGTTGTCCTCAACCATTTACCTCAGTTCAAATGAAACTGTTCACTCTTTTTGTCAAAGATAATAAGAAAAGAAATTTCAAAATCTGTAACTAAGAACTCTTATTAGCTTATGGGCACAATTAGAATGTATGCAACTTTTTCAAAACATTTGACCAAATGATGATTATTTTCCATTTGAAAATATCCAACATCAAATAGAGATTATGATTTCAGAACAATTTTTAAAGCTCTAATCAAGAAAGATGCAAATACATGAGCATTTAATATAATAAATTTATATTTTACATTGAATATAACTTGGATAGGTATGAAAAACCACTATGTGAATATATTCATGAGAACTAAATAAATATATGTCTTGCAATACATAAATATAAAAAAAATCTCCAAACAAAATCTACTTGGGTTATTGGGTCCTGCAAATTACTTAACACAGGGAGATCAATTAGTGAGCTTCTTTACCAGAAAAAATTTTTTAATTCCTATTCGTAGACTATTCTTGAAATAATGTAATTTTAGAATGAGAACAGATTGGTGGTTACCAGGGCTAGAGTTTGTGGGGAGGCAACAGGATGGCTGTAAGGAGGTAGCATGAGAGAACTTTGAGGTGATAAGATGACTGTGTCGCAATTGCGGCTGACGGTCACATGAGAGACACAGGTTAAATTACATAGTTTAATGGACATAGACACGCACAAATGAGTGCATGCATCTGGTAATCTGAATAAGCTCTGTGGATCGTAACAATGCCAATTTCATGGTGTCGATATACATTTGATATACATTTATGCCAGATGCAAACATTGGGGGAGGAGGAGTGAAGAGTGCATGGAACCTTTTGCATATATTTTTAACAACTTCCTGTGAATCTATAATTACTTTGAATTAAAAAGTTGAGAAAAGAATTAATTGAAGATGAGAGGAAATTAATTTCAAAAGTTTGTGGGAAATTACATTCTTTTAGCTCAATCCACATGTGGTAGATGACAGTACTACCCACAGACTTTCTTCTGCTCTTTACATTTCCCACTAGTGCTTTGATCATTGTTATTAACATAGGAGATATTTTAAAACAGCTTCTGACATTTTTCTTTGAGTATAAATCTTCTAATCAGGTCTTAAACAACTTCTGAGTCTCTGCAGGTGACAAATATTTACGGGTTGATTGGATGAAATGTTTGGATCTTGTCAACTAGGAATAGTATTTTAAATGACAAACTTCATTTGTGTTTGTCAGGTTCCTTTCCTAACTAGACAATTCTATTGAACTCTGGGTACTGGTCTTCCTCCCTCCACCTCTTCCAGGTTGTTATTGTTATTTGCTTCTTTAGTGACTGGTTGGAGTATTTTAGTAACATCCATTTCCCTCTTGTAGTGCTAAACATCTAATGTTGGTCCTCATCCCGACTTGAGTATGTCCATAGTCACCCTGAGGTGACAGTGTTTTAGGCAGGATTCTTTTTGAATGTCTCTTTCTCTGACCATACTCAGCTGGTAAATTCCACTTTTTTCTGGATGATTGCTCTATTGTCTTTAACAATGCTCTAGGGCATCTCACTTGCTCTTGGGATGAATCCAATCAAATTAAGGCTCCTTTAAAAGGATGGAGGTCAATGTTTAAGATCTGTTCTGACCCTGGGAGAGCTCTTCCTAGCTGTCTCTTTCTCCACTTAACTTCAGTAAACTAGCCAGTATGCAGTTTAACCTATACCACGATGAGTCTACCAATCTCGCCCTCCTTTTTTAAAAAAATTATACTTGCACTGGTTTGGAGAATGTCCTTTAGCTTGACCTTCTTCGTGCTTTGTTCAAAAGAAGTTAGTTCTTTTGGGAAGAGACTAGGAGCTATCTGTTTTCTAGCCTAGCTCTCCCTTAAGGCCAAGCCCTGGTTCTAGCAGGGGGTGGAATAACGGAGCTCTTCTCTTTGAGTGATGCCTCTGCTTTGGGAGCTGAGCTGCAGGTGGAGGGAGAGGATAATAAGCCTTAGGTCCTCTCACGCTACTCTCCATGTAAATTGCCATTTTACAAGCCATGCCAAGGGCAATCCAGGCCCAAGGATTCTCTGTGATAGAGCCTCCAACCTGTGAATGGCGTCTGGGGAGAGGGAATCCCCCGCCTCTTGTCTGCACTCACCTAAAATTTAGCTTCAGCAACAGGTAGCTGGAGGCAAGATAAGAAATACTGCTGTCTTATCCCTCCAGGGAAGATAGTCCTCTGGTATCTGTGGAGAGAGGGAGCCTCATTTTCTTGGCTGCACAAGTCTGGAATTTTTGGCTTACTGAGCTGGGAGATGGAGAGGCAAGGAGCGTCTTGATTGAAACACCACAGGCTCTCACTGTTTTCAGTGAATTTAGTAGATTTTTCTTGAATAGATTTTTGTTGTTGTTTGCTGTATGCCCTTTTAGGACCATTTCAAAAACTTTAAATGGTTATGTTTTTTTAAAAGAGTAATTTTAATCAATTTTGCTGGTGAATGGGTTTGCAGAGATCTTCGTGCTTTCATGGTAGAAGCTGATCTCTCAGCACTATGTATTTTCATACCTTTATAGTCCCATTTAATTTTTCTTAGTTTTATTTCTTCTTGCTAGCCTGAATGCATCTTTGTAAAGCTTCCTCAGATGTTTTATAGACTAAGGTATATATAAATGAAATTTAAGTATAACTCCTTAATAAGACCCACCTCTCATCTGTCAAGGATCTTTTGTGTTTTTATAAACAGTAAATAATATGAACAAAATTTTAATCATTGACTTTTCCCGGGAAAAATTAGGGTAAAAGAAGTATAAAATAAATAGCTTGCCATTACCTTGCATTCATGTTTTTCAAAAACTTTTAATCGTCAGATTAATAAAGATTTACCTCTTGTTCTCTGGCATTTTGGTAGCGTGCTATAGTAGAATTCCTTTCCTTCTTTGTTATCAAATATTTTTTCTTGGTTTTTATCTAGGTAAAAGAACTGTATTTAAAATGATGTTTAATAAACATATCAAAGAAAATATATCTATACAGATGTGAAACTACTTTCAGACTCATTCTTCTGAAAAGATGGAGAAGTACTTTCCCTATTCCTCCAACTACACCCAAACACTCTGGATACTGTAGGTATATAAAATAAACACCTGAGACCACCCTACATAGCAGCAAGGACTTGTCTCTACAGAAAATAAAAATAAACCAGGCATGGTGCCACACAACTGTGGTCCCTGCTACTCGGGATGCTGAAGGATTGCCTGAGTCCAGGAGGTCAACGCTGTGGTGAGCCATGATTGTACCACTGTACTCCAGTCTAGGTTAGTGTGAGGCTTCCAGCTCAAAAAAATAAAAATAAAATGTAAAATGAAAGGACATAAGATGGAGTCAATATAGCCAATGAGCAGCCATTTAAACACTGCCTAGTTGTCATGTTTTTCTAGCAGTTCACTTTAATTTACCCTCTAATCACTAACCAAGGGCAGAAGGGTTTCTCAGAGGTAGCTATTGATAACTGTCTTACAACCCTTTCCCCAACTTGTTTTGTAAACACATTAGCATAATCAGTTCTTTCTGACCTTCATGACATAGACCCTATCAACATGCCATCACCTGATGTCAGTACCTGTGCTTACCTGTCTCCTTCGTGATGATGTAAAAAAGACCACCTAATCACCTTAATGACCTGCTACCCTCAAAGGGAAGGTTTAAAAGCATCCAACCTCAAGCAGCCATTTGCCATTATTTTTGTTAAGTTCTGGCCAGGCCACATGTTTCACTGAGGTATGGTCGGGACATGTTTCCCTAAACTTTGGCCCCCTCCCCTACCTTGAGGAGGTGAATCTCCTCTCTCTCTATTTCTAATTTACTTTCTAAATAAACTATATTTTCCAATCTAACTTCTGTGCAATTCTCTGCATCTTTCATGCAATACCAGATCGGTCAGATCTAACATTTTGGAGGCCCCTCTGGGATTTTGACCTAAAATAAAATAAGCTACATAATAAGCTCTAAAAGGTGAAAAGGAAAAGGCAGACTGACTAGAGAATTTGGGACCAGGAAGCAACATGAGGGTGAGTTCCCTGGGTTTTCTCTCTGCTTCATATGTTCCAGCCATAAAGCTGGAGAAGCTGGCAACCCAGAAATGCCAACAAATGCCGATTTGTACAAGTCTCTACAAAAGCCTGATTCTTTTAGCCAAAGGAGACTAGGAGAGGGGCAGCCTAGAAATATCTAAACTGTTTAGGTAATAGTTGTTTTCCTCAAGCTCAATACCACAGGAAAATCTGTGATCCCCACACCCACCCATGCCAACAAAGGCAGAGTCCGGGCCTCGACTTCCATCCTCATGAGCCTGCAACGGGGTGCCTCAGCCCCTTTTCCAGGGAAAGGTCAGAGAAGGCAAAGCAGGGGGCCAGGCAAATAGTCATGTGAAAAGATTTCAGCATCATTAGCTGTCAGGGAAATGCAAATTAAAATTTTGTTCATATTATGTATTGTTTATAAAAACACAAAAGATCCTTGACAGATGAGAGGCAGGTCTTACTAAGGAGCAGCCACATATTACAGCACACCTATCAGACTGGCTCAAGTAGAAAACAGGGACAATGCCTGATCTTGGTGAGGACACCCAGCACCTGGGTCACTCGTACACTGCTCTCACAAATGGAAAATTATGCCTCTACTTTGGAAAACAGTTTGGCAGTTTGCTAAATAATTAAACATGCAACTGCCATACCACCCAGCAATTGCACTCCTGGGTTTTTATTCCAGGAAAATGAAGACTTATGTTCACATAAACCCTACAGTAGTGTTATGATTATAATGGTCCAAAACTGAAAACAGCCCACATATCCTTCAAGAGTTGAATGGTTACACCAGTGGTGGGAAATCTGGGTCATAGAATACAACACAGCAATAAAAAGGAAGAAACTATAGATGGATGCATTCACTCAGATAGGCATTCTGAGAATTATCCTGAGTGAAAAAAGCCAATTCTAAAAAATAACATAATGTGTGATTTCATTTAGATGATATTCATGAAGTGATACATTTACAGAAATGGGGAACAATGATTTATAGTTGTCAGGGGGTAAGTAGGGGGCAGAAAGGAGTGGGTGTGACTTTAAGAGGGCAACATGAGAGATCCTTATGGTCATGGAAGTATTCAGCATTTTGACTGCATAAATATCAGTATCCTCACTGTAATATTGTGCTATAGTTTTGCAAGATGTTACCATTAGGGAAAACAGAAAATAGAGTCCATGGTATCTTTCTGAATTATTTCTTATAACTGCAAGTGAATCAAAATAAAAAGATTAGCTTTAAAAAGTTAAAATTTAATTGGTATCATGTTCAATCTGTTTATTATTCTTTAACAAAATTAACATTTTTATAACGCTAGAAGAATATCTTAAATGCCTATACCCAAAATGTGCACATAATCAACATCTGACCACTGTAGAAATTTATTTGGTTCCTGAAAATAAGCACACAAAATACAGATTTGTACTTTTTTCTTGTTATTTTTTACTCCAAAGGGGATATGTGTATGTATGTAGGTATGTGTAAAGCTGCCTGAATTGTAGACATGGGTATGAATATTTATCCATGAGGGTGCTGATGTATATAACTGGAAAAGAGAAGTGTTTGTGAAATAAAGATTTGCATGATATTTTAATAAATCCATTAGAATATTTAAATAAATATTGTCTTTCAAAGTATTATGGATGGGGAGAGGCAAGAGAAAAAGATTGGAAAATGGAAAGAAAGGGAGAAAGTTCAGTGTCAGCATAGGAGAGGACGGAGAGGAAACAAAACATATATTCTTGTGATATGTGATTTTTTACATTTTTAAAAAATTTGGACTTTATCCGAATTTCTTGTTCATGTTCTGAGAACCCATTCCCTCTTCTTCTAATTTTGTTAAAATATAACAAATTCTACAGTTCATGAAGTCTGGGCGATTTTCTGATTTCACAGAGGTTCTTCAAACAACCCAGGCCAAAGCCAATAGCATAATTTGTCCCATTAGTCATGACTCATGATTCAGAGGCTGGCAGATGTCTAAAGCAGTCTCATAAGAGTCAAATTCTGATTTTTTTTTCCCATTCAGCTTTATTAAGGTATAAAACAACAAATAAAAATTGTATATATTTAAGGTGTGCATGATGTTTTGATATAAGAATACATTTTGAAATGATTACCACAATTAAGCTAATTAACACATCTATTGCTGCACAAAGTTGCCACCTTTTTTTCTTTATGTGGTGAGAATACTTAGGATCTACTCTCTTGGCAAACTTCAAGTATACAATACACTATTATTCACTATACTCCCTGTGTTATATGTCAGGTCTCCAGGACTTCCTAGTTTATAGCCTTTGTCTAACATATCTCCCTGACCTTGGTAATGACTTTTCTATTTGCTATTAGGTTGATTCTTTTAGATTCCACATGAAAGTGAGATTATGCAGTATTTGTCTTTCTGTGTCTGGCTATTTCCCTTAGCATAATGTCTTCTCCCCATGCTGTCACAAATATCAGGATTTTCTTCTCTTTTAAGGCTGAATGGTACTCTATTTACATAACTTTTTTTTATTCACTCATCCACCATTGACAGATGCTTAGGTTGCTTCCATATTTGGCTATTGTAAACAGTGCTACAATAAACATGGGAGTGCTAACATCTCTTAAGGATCTGGGTTTCAATTCTTTTGGAAAAATACTGGAAGGGGGATTGCTGGATCATATGATAGTTCATACTTTTTTATTTTTTGAGGAAACTCCATATTGTTTTCTATATTGCCTGTGCCAATTTACATTCTTACCAACAATGTATACGGATTCCATTTTCTCCACACCCATGCCAACACTCATTATTTTTTGACTTTTTGATCTGACAGGCATGAGGTAATATCTCATTGTGGTTTCGATGTGCATTTCCCTTGATGATTAGTGACACTGAGCACCTTTTCATATACTTATTCTTGTATGTATTCTTTGGAGAAGTGTCTATTCAAGTATTTAGCCCTTTTAAAAGTCAGGTTATTGAGTTTTTGCTATTTTTGTACCCAGGAAATATATATATGTTCCCATCACATGGACATACTGTGAGGTAGTGTGAAGTGGGTGTCAGGGTACTCACACCCCACTCAGTGAACATTGTAATCTGTAGGCAGCTTTTGAATCTTAGCATTCCTCAATACACCTTATTCAAATCTCAAAGTTGCAAAAAGACAGCAGCACATCTCCTCAACCCAGCTTAAAAAATCGAACAAATCCAGAGTCTTCACCTAAGGAAGAATAGGGAGTTAAGCAAACAGAAGTGAAAACTATTCCCTCTCACTGAACAACAGAAGTAAAGAGAAAATAAAAATCCATCACAAATGAAGAGAAATCAATGAAAAAATACAGGTAACCCAGAGAACCCTAGAAAGACAGTGCTGGAGAATACAGACTTTGGAACTCAAACAATGAAGTGTGCCCACACTGACTGGTCGCAGACCACAAATGCAGGTCAAGGATTGGTTGGAGTAGATGAATAAGAACCAAGAAAGGCAAGACAAAAACATCAAAAAATTAGTTACAGAGATGCTAGCCATAAAGAATATAGTCAATGAAATAAATAATAAACTGACAAGCATGGAAAGCAATATTAACCAAGGAGAAGAAAGAATCTCAGAGCTTGAAGACCAAAATACAGAACTAACCCAATCTGTTAGAAGCATAGTAAGGAAGCTTAAAAAGACAAAGCCCAACCTTCAAAAGATGTGAGATTATATTGAGGCCAAACTTATGCCTGCTTGGTATCCCTGATGTAGAAAAGGAGACTAAGAACACACTGGAACAAACATTCCATGAGGTCATCCAAAAAAACTTTTCTCATCTCATCATTTCATGGCCATCCAAACACAAGAGATTCAGAGAACCCCTACAAGGCAGCAAATGAGAAGGCTAACTCCTAGATACATAGTAATTCACTTACATAAAGTAAGTATAAAACAAACAAACAAAAAGGCAGTGAGAAAGAAAAGTCAGACTACCTACAAGGGAAGACCAATTAGAATAGCTGCAGATATAGCTACAGATATAGCTACAGAAACACTACAGGCTAGAAGAGCCTGGAGTCCAATCTTCAAAGTTCTTAAAGGTAGAAAATTCCAACCAAGAATTTCCTATCCAACTAAGCTAAACTTCATCAGTGATAGAGAATTACAATCCTTCTCAGGTTGGGCACAGTGGCTCAGCCTGTAATCCCAGCACTTTGGGAGGCTGAGGTGAGTAGATTGCCTGAGCCCACAGGTTCGAGACCCACGTGGGCAACTTGGCAAGACCTCGTCTCTACAATAAATCAAAAATTACCTGCGCATGGTAGTGTGTGCCTGTAGTTCTGGCTACTTGGAAGGCTGAGGTGGAAGGATTGCCAGAGCCCAGCAGGGTGAGGCTGCATGACTGGGAGCATGCCACTACACTCCAGTCTGGGTGACAGAATCAGACTTCAACTCAAAAATAAATTAAATAAAAATAAAATAAAATAAAATAATCCTTCTCAGACCTTCTATTCCTAAGAGTTTATACTGCCTCCAGACCAGCTCTACTGGAGATGTTTAAGAAGGTATTAAGCATAGAAGAAAAATAAAAAAAAGAATGACCACACACTTTCCAAGAATGCAGGAGCACAGATAATCAACACAGCATGCATTGTGACTGCAAAATTGAAAATACACACACACGTCAACCCCCAAATTAAAAGAAAACTAATAAACAAATAAACAACAACAAAAACTTTACAGAAGCTCCAGGACAGGGATAAACTCTCATATCTCAATAGTCAGCCTGAACATGAATGGACTAAATGTACCACGGAAAAGACATAAAATAGTAAACTGGATGAAAAAAATGACCCAACAGTATGATGCCTTCAGGAAACACATCTCACTACTAAGGACAACCACAGGTTAGAGAATGGAAAACAAACATTCAGGTGAACGGAACAAAAAAGAAGGCAGGAGTCACAATCCTAACATCCAACAAACAATCTTTAAGTTATTAAAAATTTTATAAGATACAGAAGACACTAGATAATGATAAAAGACTCAATCCATCAATAAGAAATATCCATCCTAAACATACATGCACCCAACACAGGAGCATCAGCTTTTACAAAGCAGCTACTAAGTAAACTTAAAAAAGGTATTGACTGTAACACTGTCATAGCTCAGGATTTAAATACCCCCACTAACAACCTTAGATAGATCACCAAGGAAAAAATTAGCAAGGAGATCTGGAACCTCAACTTGACACTTGACCAAATGGACTTAATAGATACCTACAGAACACTCCACCCAAAAAGCACAGAATATACATTCTACTCATCACCACATGGAATATACTCCAAGATTGATCAAATCCTTGGCCATAAATCAAGCATAAACAAATTTCATAAGATCAAAATACCACCATGCATCTTCTCAGACCATAGTGGAATAAAAAGAAATATCACCACCAATAAGATCCCTCCAAAACCCACAAAGACATGTACACTAAACAGCATGATACTGAACAACTTCTGGGTCAACACAGAAATCAAAACAGAAATTAAAAGATTCCTGGAAACAAATGAAAACAAAGACACATCTTACCAAAACCTCTGGCATACCATGAAAACAGTACTAAGAGAGGAATTTAAAATTCTATGCACACACATCAAGCAAATAGAAAGATCACAGGTTAACAGCCAAAAAAATCACTTAAGGGAGTAGGAAAGGCAAGACCACCAAAATGCTAACTTCAGTAGAAGAATCCAAATCACCAAAGTAAAAGTCAAAATACAGAACATAGAAGACAAAAATATCATAGAAAAAAAATCAGTGAAACAAAAAGAAAATATTTGCCAACTACATATCTAACAAAGGCCTAAATTCCAGGATCTACAAGGAACTCAAATGTGCCGAAAGGAAAAACAAAAACAAAACAAAAAAAGCCCTATTAAAAAATGGGCAAAATATATGAATAGACACTTCTTAAAAGAAGACATACGAGTAGCCACAAGATACATGAAAAAATACTCAGCCTCACTAATCATCAAAGAAATGCAAATTAAAACCACACTGAGATACCACCTAACTCCATTCAGGATGGCTATCATCAATAACTCAAAAAGCAACAGATCCTGGAGAGGATGCAGGGAAAAAGGAACACATTTACACTGTTGTTGGGAGTGTAAACTAGTACAACCTCTGTGGAAAACAATGTGCCAATTTCTAAAAGATCTAAAAATTGACCTTCCATACAACCCAGCAATCCCCCTTCTGGGAAAATACCCAGAGGAACTCAAATCATTCTACAAAAAAAATGCCTGCACACGCATGTTAATTGCAGCACTATTCACAATAGCAAAAAATGAAACCAACCATGCAGCCCATCGAAAAAGGACTGGATTAATAAAAAATGTGGTACATATACATGATGGAATATTACACAGTCATAAAGAAGAACAAAATTATGAACTGTGCAACAACTTGGATGAATTTAGAGTCTATATTACTCAGTGATCTATCACAGAAACAAAGAACTGAGTACCACATGTTCTCACTCCTAATACCATAAGAAAGGGATTGGCAGCAGTGGGACACTGCAAGGGGAGGGAGAGGAGACACATAACTTCAATAAGTGTAGCTGATCTCAAACCAGGTGAAGTGGGGACCAAAGGGAGGCTAAATTTCATCTGTATGATGGCCACTTGTGTACCCAATCCTGAACTGTACCCTACATCTTACAAAAAAAAAAGCTAGAGGAAAAAAATACTCCAGAAATTATATGCTAGAGAACAGTAATAAGAAAATTACCAAATTCCCATTAGAAACAATACCAAAAAAAGATAGAAGATAAGTTTTGGAGAGGATGGGAAGAGAAGGGACTACTTGCACAATGTTGGAGGGAATATAAATTATGGAAGAGTATGAAGTGCCTCAAAAAATTTTTAAAAGAGCTACCACATAATGCAGGAATCTCACAACTGGGTTATATCTAAAGGAAAGGAAACCAGTATGTAGAAGAGACATCTACACCCCATGCTTGTTGCAGATTATTCACAATAGCTATGATATGGAATCAACCTAAGTGTCCATCAAGAGATGAAAGGATAAAGACAACATGACACATATTCACAGTGGAATACTATGCAGCCTTTACAAAGAAGAAAATCCTGTCATTTGGGACAACATAGGTGAGCCTGGAGGAACTTATGTTTAGTGAAGTAAGCCAGGCACAGAAAGAGCATGATCTCATTTATGGGGTGTAATTTTTTAAAAAGTTGAACTCATAGGAATAGAGTATAGAATGGAACTCATCAGGGGCTGGGATGTGAGGGAATGGTGTGGTTGAGGAGCTGTTGGTCAAAGGATACACAATTTCAGTTACATAGTATGAATAAGTTCAAGAGATCTACTGTACATCGTTGTGACTACAGTTAACAACAAATGTATTGCATTCTTGAAAATTGCTAAGTAGATATTAAATGTTTTCAGTGTTCTCACCACAAAAAATAAGTATGTGAGATAATGCGTAGGTTACTTAGCTCAAACTACTCTACAATGTATACATATTTCAAAACAGCATGCTATATATAATAAATATATGCAACTTTTACTTGCTGATTAAAAATAAATAAATGAAAGAAAAATGATGACACTAATTATGTAGAAATGAAATATTTGGTAAAACTGTCTTCAGCAATAGTTTGAAGAACAAAAAAATCTACCTAACAGACTTGGGTCATCAGACAAAGAGGTTTTGAGGTAGAATATTTAGCAGTGTATGATGGTCATTGCTAATTTCATTTGATAAAGTACTAGAAGAGAGAAATTAGCTCAAAAAAGAATTGGTCAAAGGAGTTGAATTGAGAGGAAAAACAGCGTCCAAAATTCTAGAACTTGCACACTGACTTCAATAGAACCTTAAGGCAAAGGTCAAATCAAGGTTATGACTTTTACATCTCTGGTAGGCAGTCTCAAAGATGGCCTCTGTAGATCCATGTAATGTTTCTTAGTGTCATGCCCTTGTGTAATCCTTCCCTCTGGAGTGTGGGCTGAACAAAGTGACTCACTTCTAATGAATGGTATACAGCAAAAGTGGCAAAATTCAGATTCATAACCCACAAAATTAATACACATCCTTTGTTAAAACATTAGACATTATTAAGGTAGGATCTAAGCCTAAAGTTGGGCAAAATGGCTCTTGGAAAGATTAAGTATCACAGAATGCTTGAATAATCGATCTACCCACCTACCCATCCATATCTCAAAAAGAATTGTGAGTGTGCTTTTGACCTATAAGGTCACATACTGGAATCAAATATACATAAAACCTATAGTTTTTGCAAAAGCTGCAGTGGCAAAAATATTGTCAGCCTGAATTAAAAGCACTGTCACTATGCAAAATGCAAAAGGACTGTTTGATCTTCCAAATTTCTGCAGGTAGAAAGCAGGCTGAGAATGTTGTTCAGCTGCCAGAAAAGCATATGCTCAGAGCTGTCTTGAAAAGTGGCCAGGGAGATGGTGAAGGGTGTACAGGAACACTGCACTATCTTTTCAACTTTTCTATAAACCTAAAATTATATAAAAATTAAAGGTGTATTTTTCTAAAAAGTAGGGGCAAGACTATATCACAGATGTGCTTCTATCTGCAGAGGTTCTCTCCTGAAGGACATGGAGAAAAAAAAACAAAAAACAAAAAACAAAAAACTAATCACAGCGTTGCCTCCAGAGAACAGAGCTGGAAAGCTGGGTTAGTTGGTGGGAGGCAGACTTCACTGCAATCTATTTTAAAGATATTAAACCAAACTAGTATATTTCCATTAAAATTTTTACATTAACATTTACCTGACAAGGGGAGATAATCAGAAAGGAAAGAACTTTCAAAGAATGGAGCCAGGAGCCACAGAGAAAAATGACCTGGGAGTCATTTACAGGAAGCATAACTGGAGTCTAATCAAGAAACACTCTCTAGTCCCCAGAAGAGAGTATGTCTCATACATCTGCACAGTAAAACTTCAGAACTGTTTTGGCTCAGTAATTGCTACATTCTTCTTTTTTTTGAGTGAGGGTGTTCATTATAATTTTCCTACCTCTATTCCACCATTATAAAGTGTATATGTGTATGTGTGTGGGGGGGGAAGATAACTTGCCTTGCTATTTCACAGGTTTCTGGATCAAAAGGTGATGACTCCAGACCTGAAGTGGATCATGATGTAGATTTTAAGGCTGATGCCATGACTGGATGAGACTTTCAGGGAGTTTTGGAGCGGGCATAAGTACTAGTACATGTGTATTCAGGTGGAGGGTGAATAACCATAACCCAGAAGGATGGCTCTGGAATATTGGATCGTTGTTTCTAATTCTTCACTCCCCTGGAATTGGATTGAACCCCTCCAGTCTTGGCCACACCACTTGGTAGCACCTCTTACCACAGATGGAGTATACTTCCCCATCCTATTGATGTTAGGCCTGGCTATGTGACTGAACTACGGCTAATGGAATGTTAGTGAATATGCCATGAGGTCTGGTTGTAATATGACATATAGTTGCCAGGAGGAAATGTAACTTTAAATAGACTTATGTTGCTTGGTTTTTCCTGTTACACTTTTTGTGTTTACCATAGGATCAGTGTCTGGGTAATGTCTGGTCCAAGGAAAATGAGAAACATGTGGAATATCACTGACCTAAATCTGTACCCTGAAGCCAAGACCAGACATACTCAAGTCTAGTAGAGCGGACCCATGAGTGAGAAAGTAAAAGTTTGTTGTGAGCCACTGAGGTTTTGAAGTTGTTTGTTGAGTAGCAAAAAGCAGCTAACACACCTAGTGTCGGCTCTCTCTCTTCCCTTAAGTTCTTATTTAAGTTCCACCTTTTCAATTTGGTAACCCCTATCCAAAACTGCAATCTCTACCTAGTCCCTTATTTCCCTTTCTCCTGCTTTAATTTCCTCCTCAGGCACTCACCCTAATCAAATATCTCATATATTTTACTTATTTATCTTGTTTATTGCATATCTCCCCCAACCAGAATACAAGCTAACAAAGTGAAAGCATTTGTCTCATTTTGTTCACTGCTCTACCCTTAGCACTTAGACAGTGCCTGATACATAGATGGAGCTCAATACATAGTAGAGTAATAAATAATTATGGCTAGCAATCAGGAGATATGTGTGACTGCCACCTCAGTCAATCACGAGTGGTATAGCTTTTGAGAAGTAATGTAATCTCTCTGGCTCTTAATTGTTCTCACCTAAAAAAGTAAGAGCGTTAGGGGTAGGCGCAGTGCCCCAAGCCTATAATCCCAGAACCTTGGTAGGCCGAAGTGAGAGGATTGCCTGAGCCCAGGGGTTCGAGACCAGCCTGGGCAACATGGCAAGACTTTGTCTCTACAATAAATAAATTTTTTTAAAAAATAGCCAGTCATGGTGGTACACACCTGTAGTTCAAGCTACTTGGAAGGCTGAGACAGAAGGACTGCCTGAGTCCAGCAGGTCGAGGCTGTGGTGGCCGTGAGTGTGCCACTGCACTCTGGTCTGGGCAACAGAGTGAAGCACTGACTCAAAAAATAAATAAATGAAAAAGAAAGAGTGTTAGAATTTAAAAAAACCCTAAGATTATTAAATTCTATGATTTAAGAGTATGTAGACAATCATAAAATATCAACTATTACTATATAATAGTTACACATCTGCATGATTGTTGGTCACAATAAGAAGAGTACCTACTTAGCATATTCAAACTATAAACAAAAATATTCAATCATACCTGGGAAGTCAACTTGAGAAGATAAGTCTGAGAGTCATTGGATTCTGAACTGTCAGAAACTTGACAACTAAAAAAAAAAAAATTACAAAATGTTTTGGTGGCATTTTAAAATTCTAATTGTTGTTTTTACTTTATCATCTATCGAAATGGTTTAAAAGTTCTAATTATAAGAAGAATGTTTTAAAAGGTGATTTCAATGTTTGGTAGTTCCACATAGGTTAGAAATAGATATTTTTCAGCCGGGCTCGGTGACTCAGTCTGTAATCCTGCGCCTTTGGGAGGCTGAGGTGAGTGGATTGCCTGAGCCCATGGGTTCGAGACCCGCCTGGGCAATTGGTGAGACCTCATCTCGACAATAAAGCAAAATGACCCAGGCATGGTAGCGTGTGCCTGTAGTTCCAGCTACTTGGAAGGCTGAGGTGGAAGGATCGCCAGAGCCCAGCAGGTTGAGGCTGCGGTGGCCAGGAGCGGATACTGCACTCCAGTCTGGGTGCCAGAGTGAGACTCCAACTCAAAAAAAAAAGAAAAAGAAATAGATATTTTTCTGAATGTGTGGAGAGATGTAAACGTTTGGGAATTTTTTATTAGATGTAAGCTTCAGAAAAGTAGACCTTTTTTCTGTCTGGCTCATTACTCTATCAGAGAGAGAATAGTACCTGGCACATAGTAGGAACTCAATAATATTTGTTAACAAGTGAATAAATATTCCATGTCTGGGGACTTTCTTAGCTGTCTTGGGTATAATTAGCTCTGAAAATTTATTTATTTATTTACTTACTTGCTTAGAGTCAGTCTCACTCTATTGCCCAGGCTGGAGTTAGCATGACCACAGCTACTGCAGCCTCAACCTGCTGGGTTCAGGTGATCCTTCTGCCTCAACCTTTCTAAGTAGCTGGGACCACAGGTACAAGTCACCATGCCTAGCTAATTTTTTTTAAATTTATGGCAGTGACGAGTTTTTGCCATGCTGCGCAGGCTGGTCTCAAACTCCTGGGCTCAGGCAATGCTTTGGCCTTGGCCTCCCAAAGTGCTGGGATTACAGGTATGAGCCACTGTGTCTAGACCCAATGTCATTTTTAATAGAAATATAAAAATAATAATTCTAGAATGCATATGGAAACCCAGATCATTAATAGGTAAATCAATCTTGAAAAAGAACAAAGCTAGAGTCATCAATTTCTTTGATTTCAACTTATATTATAAAGCTACAGCACACAAAAGAGTATGATGCTGACAGAAAAATAGACACATAGAACAATGGGATAGAATATACAGGTTCAAAATAAATCACAAGTATACGATCAGCTGATCTTCAATAGGGATGTCAAGAATACACAATGGGCAAAGGATAATCTCTTCAACAAATGATGATGTGAAACTGGATGGCCACATGCAAAAGAATGAACTTGGACAATTATGCTATACAGAAGAACCAACTCAAAATGTACTAAATACTTAAATATAAGACCTGAAACTCTTGGGAGGCTGAGGTGAGTGGATTGCCTGAGCCCGTGGGTTCAAGACCCGCCTGGGCAAGTTGGTGAGACCTCATCTCTACAATAAATCAAAAAATTAGCCAGGTGTGGTAGTGCGCACCTGTAGTTCCAGCTACTTGGAAGGCTGAGACGGAAGTATTGCTGGAGCTCAGCAGATCAAGGCTGTGGTGGCTGGGAGCGGCCACTGCACTCCAGTCTGGGTGACAGAGTGAGACTCCAACTCAAAAAAAAAAAGACCTGAAACTGAAAAATTCCCAAACATAGGGGTGAAGTTCCATGGCACTGATCTCAGCAATAATTTCATTTATTTGACACCAAAACACAGGCAACAAAAACAAAAATAAATAAGTGGGACTATACCACTAAAAAGCTGCTGTACAACCAAGGAAACAATTAATAGAGCAAAAAGGCAACCTATGAAATGGGAGAAAATATTTGTTAACCATGTATCTGATAAGGGATTATTCTCCAAAATATATAACTCCTAAACTTAGCAAAAATCCCAATAACCCAGTTTAAAAATGGGCGAAATACTTGCATATATATTTCTACAATAAGACATACAAATGACCGACAGGTACATGAAAAGGTGTTCATCAGGAAAATGCAAATCATCAGGAAACATCAGGAAAATGCAAATACAAACCATAGTGAGATATCACCTCACATCTGTCAGGTTGGCTATTATCAAAAAACAAAAGACAACTGTTGGGGAGGATGGGGAGAAACTGAAACCCTAGTACACTGTTGGTGGGAATGCAAAATGGTACAGCTGCTACTGAAAACAGTATGAAGGTTCCTTAAAAAGCTAAAAATGGAATTACCATCTGATCCAGCAATCCCACTTCACCACATTTATCCAAAAGAATTAAAGTCTACATCTTGAAGAGATATTAGCAGTACTGCATCATGTTTGTTGCAGTACTGTTAATAATAGCCAAGATGTGGCATTCATTCAATACCCACTGAAAGGTGAATGGATAAAGAAATGTGCTTGTGTGCATACAGTGAAAGGGTACTGCACTTTAAAAACAAGGAAATATTGCAGTATGGGTCACATGGATGAACCACAAAGACATTATGCTAAGTAAAATACACCAGTTACAGAAAGACAAGTATGGCATGATTTTTCCATTAAATATCTGAAATAGTCAAATTTGTAAAATAAAAAAAGTGGAATGTTGGGGGAAGTAAGCGTTTCTAATTAACAGGCAATATTTCAGTTAAGCAAGATGAATACACTCTAGATATCTACTCTACACTGTACCAAGAGTCAACAACAATATTGTACACTTAACAACTTAAAAGGATAAATCTTATATGAAGTGTTCTTACCTCAATAAAATTAAAAATAAAGAGACAGCAATCTACTCCAATGCTGAAGGAAAAAATCCACTAAAAATACCC
Organism: Carlito syrichta; assembly: GCF_000164805.1. NCBI lineage: Eukaryota > Metazoa > Chordata > Mammalia > Primates > Tarsiidae > Carlito > Carlito syrichta. The sequence goes on from NW_007245626.1 coordinate 212,212, forward strand.
TTATGATCTAGCAATCATGCTCCTTGGTATCTACCCAAAGGAGTACAAAATGTATGCCTATACAAAAACCTGCACATGCATATTTACAGCAGTTTTATTCATAACTGCCAAAACTTGGAAGCAACCAAGATGTCCTTTAGTAAGTGAGTGGATAAGTAAACCATGGCGCATTCAGAAAATGGAATACTATTCAGTGCTAAAAAGGCACGAGTTCTTAAGCCATCAAAAGACATGAAAGAAATGTAAATAAATATCACTAAGTGAAAGACGCCCATCTGAAAAGTCTACATACTGTATGATGTCAACCATATGACATTCTGGAAATGCAAAACTGTGAAGACAGTAAAAAGATCAGTGACTGCCAGGGGTTAGGAGAGAGGGAGGGATGAACAGGTGATTCTTAGGGTGAATTCTTACAGTGATAATACTCTGTATGATACTATAATAGTGGAAATGTGCCATTATAAATTTGTCCCAAACCATAGAATGTACGACACCAGTGTACCCTAATGAATACAGTGGACTTTGAGTGATAATGTCGTGTCCTTGATGCACCACTCTGGTCACAGATGCTGATAATGTGGAAGGTTGTACACATGTCAGAGCGGGTACATATGTACTCTCTGTACTTTCCACTCAACTTCGCTGGGATCCTAAAACTACTCTAAAAAAATAAAAATAAAGTCTATTTTAAAAAGAGAGAAACAAAAACAGCAAACGAAAATATTTGATACCCCTTTTGCATACAATTAAGTATTCTGTACATAGTAATGCTCATAATACTTCAATAAAAGAATAAATCAAATGAAGTTTTAATGAGGTCTGGTCAAAACAATGTACATGGAAGAAATGTCCCCCACTTACAGTTAGGGTTTTCAGTAAGAACTGAATAATACACTAGTAAAGCAGGACAACAAATTGCATTACTTCAATAGTCTTGAGTTACCTGGACTCCAGATCCAATGTAATTTCCATTAAAGGAGTATCTGAATCCTCCAAGACTTTTTCTAAGTTTATATGTTTTTCCATCTCTTCTAATTCTTTCAGACACTGATAATACTAGGGGAAATGATAAATGAGTTCATTATAAAATAATTTTATTTCCTAACTCAATTATTTGAATATTTGTAGATACCAGGAATAATAGTTATTGGGAAACTGAGTATCAAAAACATAAGAACACTGTTAGGACATTAAAAGGAAATTAAAAGGAAAAAAACTGCCATTGACCCATAGGTAGGTTTTGTTATCTGCTAGGCTGGAGTCTGATGCATTATCAAATGAACTTTGCTTACCTTGGTCCGGTCAGGATCACAATAGTCCAAGAGAGAATCACAAAAATGATATCCCATTGACTCCAAGTCCTTTGTGCTGAAATGAGTTCCTCGTTTACTACCTAAAGCATCAATAAATTTATTCACCCTTGAGATGAGTTAATAATTTTTTCTTAGCTGTTAGGCCTAAGTTGCAAAACAGAGGATATAAACAAAACATTGCTAGGATTCCATAATTTTCTTCTCAGTGATAGTTCATATAACCGCTAATTGTGTTTCCTTGTTCTTTTTCCACCACCTGGACCAAAGGTGACTTAACACAGATTAGTCTGTATTATAAGGCAGAACAAAATTTAATAAGACAGTAATGGAATATTTGTTTACTAGTTATACTAACCTGAATAATCACTTTGGGAAAAACCTAGGTTTTGTGAGAAAAATGTTTTCTTTCTTTTTTTAAAAATTAATTAATTAATTTTGAGTTGGAATCTCACTCTGTCGCCCAGACTGGAGTGCAGTGGCCACTCCCGGCCACCGCAGCCTCGACCTGCTGGGCTCCGGTGATGCTTCCGCCCCAGCCTTCCGAGTCTTACAGGCATGCGCTACCACGCCCGACTGATTTTTTTATTTATTGTAGAGATGAGGTCTCGCTGCCCAGGTGGGTCTCAAACCCACAGACTCAGGCAATCCACTCACCTCAGACTTCCAAAGGTGCGGGATTACAGGCTGAGCCACCGAGCCCGGCTAATTTATTTTTTTAAGTCATTATTTTTTTATTATGATATTGTGGGGTACAGTTAAGGGTTAGGTATACAAATATGCTTCGTTCAGGCACCCTTGTTGATAAGAGGTGTCTCCCCGTCCCCAGACAGTTATTTACTACCATTAATCACGTCTCCCTTCCCCTCCCCACCTTAGTTTCCCACCACTGTCAGTCATTTTCTTATAGTATTATGCTGGATGTTCAAGGTCCACTATATGAGTGAGAACATGTGATACTCAGATCTTTGTTTCTGTGAGAGGTCACTCAGTGTTATAGACTCTAGTTTCATCCAGGTTGCTGTGAAATTCATGATTTTGTTCTTTTTTATGACTGCATAGTATTCCATCATGTATATGTACCACATTTTTTTAATCCAGTTCTCTTTTGATGGGCAGCATGGTTACTTCCAGGCTCTTGCTATTGTGAACAATGCTGCGATAAACATACGTGTGCAGGTATCTTTTTTATAGAGTGATTTGAGTTCTTCAGGGTACAATCCCAGTAGGGGGATTGCGAGGTCATACGGGAGGTCAATATTTAGAGCTTTTAGGAATCGCCATACTGTTTTCCACAGAGGTTGCACTAGTTTGCACTTCCACCAACAGTGTAGAAGTGTTCCCTTTTTGCCACACCCTCTCCAGCAACTATTATTTTTTGAGTTATTGATAATGGCCATTCTGACTGGAGTTAGGTGGTATCTCAGTGTGGTTTTGATTTGCATCTCCCTGATGATTAGTGAGGTTGAACATTTCTTCATGTGTCTGTTGGCTGCTGGTATGTCTTCCTTTGAGAAGTGTCTGTTCATATCTTTTGCCCATTTTATAAAGGGGTTGTTTGTTTTTTTCTTTTCAGCACGTTTGAGTTCCTTGTAGATCCAAGATGTTAAGCCTTTGTCAGACCTGGAGTTGGCAAATACTTTTTCCCAGCCTGTAGGCTGTCTCCCTGCTCTCTTGATGGTTTCTTTGGCTTTGCAGAACCTTGTCAGTTTAATAAGGTCCCACTTGTCTATCTTATCTCTTATGACCTGTGAGTTTTGGGTTTTGTTCAGGAATAGGATGCCAGTCCAATTTCCATGAGGGTATGTCCTTCATTTTCTAAGGTTCTTATGGTTTGAGGTTTTACATTTAGGTCTCTGATCCATTTAGAGTTAATTTTTATGTATGGGAATAGATAGGGGTCCTGTTTCAATCTTCTGCATGTGGTCAGTCAGTTTTCCCAGCACCATTTACTGAATAGGTTCCCCTCTCCCCAATGGTAGGTGGTGGAGGCTTTGTCGAAGATAAGTTGGTTGAGAAATTGAGGTCTTGCTTCTGGAATCTCAATTCTATTCCATTGGTCTATATGCCTGTTCCTGTACCAATACCAAGTTGTTTTGATTATTGTAGCTTTATAGTAAAGTTTGAAGACTGGTAATGTGATACCACCTGCTTTGTTTTTTTTGCTGAGGATTGTTCTGGCTATTCTTGGTCGTTTGTGTTTCCATATGAATTCCTGTGTTGTTTTTTCTAGGTCTGAGAAGAATATTGCTGGCAATTTGATGGATATTGCATTAAATCTGTAGATTGTCTTAGGTAAAATGGACATCTTCACAATGTTGATTCTTCCAATCCATGAGCATGGGATATATTTCCGCTTGTTTGTGTCATCTTTGATTTCTTTGAGCAGTGTTTTGTAGTTTTCATTGTAAACGTCTTTCGCGTTTCTGGTTAGGAAGATGCCAAGGCATTTCATTTTTTTTGTGGCTATTGTGAATTGAATTGTGGTTTTTATTTGGGTTTCTGTTTGTTTATTATTGGTGTAAAGAAATGTGATTGTCTTTTGCACATTTATTTTATATCCTGAGACTTTGCCAAAGTCCTTTATCAGTGTAAGGAGGTTTTTGACAGATTCTCTTGGGTTTTCAAGGTACACGATCATGTCG